>NC_065450.1:106610352-106742852 GCF_917563875.1 Diabrotica virgifera virgifera | reverse complement strand
CTCCATTCCCAAAATACATCATCATCGATTTGGCTGAAAATTTTCCTACAGATATCTAAAAGATAGGACTTTTAGTGGTTAGAAGGATTTGAATTATATTACAATACCAAAAAAGTTACATGCAGTAATATCAGACTCAAAAGTATATATTAGTCCAGTCGGGATAGCATTTGACCTTGAATGCCGAGCTGCCCAAAATTTTATTTTTCTGATCTTTAGGAGAGTCAATAGTAGCCTAAATTTAAAATCACGAATGAATTCCTGTTACGTTAGCCGCCATCTTGATTTTAAAGCAGAACCTGTTTTGCTCAATATCTCCGCCATTTTTAACTTTTCGACAAAAATGGTAGGAACTGAAATTGTTCCAAATAAATCGTATTTACAATTATTACAATTTTTTTTAACAATTTTTGTCGTGAGGTCGATATTTTCGAGTTAATTGTACTTACAGTAGACGCCTATATATTTGACTATAATATTGCATGTAACTTTTTTGGTATTGTAACAGAATTCAAATCCTTCTCACCACTTAAAGTCCTATGTTTTCTATCTGTGGACAAATTTTCAGCCAAGTCGATTATGATGTATTTTGGGAATGAAGAAAAATGTAAAAAACGGTATTTTAACGTTTTCTACACTATAAAATTTGATCAAAAGCTTGTTTTGAATCAAATTAACTTGTTATAATGCCATATAATGACATTTTTGAGTCCCTTCTATTAAAATATTATGTTTTCCATTGATACTTTAAGATAGAAAATGCAAATTTGTATAAATAAACACCAAATCACTGTAAAATCGCATAAAATAACATTTTGAGAAAAAAAGAAGAAGATTTTTGACCTTAAATATCTTATTTTTACGTCCTGCAGAAGCTATATACCAATTTTCAGACAAATCGTAGGTCCAAAATTTTTTTATATATAGTTTAGTTATTTCCTGACCGTAAATTATTAAATAGAAACTTTTAATTCCTGGGTTTTCGGTCTGATAAAAATAAAACACTTTGTTATGGCTTAAACATTTCGGCTAATTGCCATTTTCAATAAGCACTTTAATGAATAATTATAAACATTACATAAAACAAAACAAAAGACTAAAATTTACATTGCACTTGTTGCAGATTGACGTCCGTTAAGGACCGTATTTAAAATATTTGCCAAATATATATATTGATGTGATCTTGATTATTGATATGAGATAATATTCTTATATGTCATTTAATTTAATCAGTGCATTAATCATAATCTAATTAATTTACCAGATCACATATCAATATGTTTTCAATCTCAGGGCGAATTATAAAATTAATTACTTACTCTCGTGGCTTCTAAGTATTTCTCAATGGTTCCTAATCGGGATAGGAAAGAAAAGAGTAAAATAATACACACATATGGGTTACAATTATAATCAAAATATTGTTTATTTTATTTAAATGGCAATCACTGCTTAATATTTGCTAGATCTTATTTTTCTTAAACATAACATTTACAAATGGGAATCTTATTTCCTTTTGGTTTCCAATTGAAAGTTTTTATTAACATTTAACTATTAGGATTTATTAGCAACAATTCTATTTAAGTTTGATGAAGCTTTTCTGATATTATTTATTATGTTCTTCAATTTATAATGTGGTATTTAATACGAAAAACCCATACATTCATGTCCAAACAAATGAGACTGACCTTTTTCTGGTGAACTGAGAATGTCTTCACACAAGACCCGTTTCCTGCTATCCTTGGCTGCGATCAAAACCTCGTCCTGGCTTTCAGTAATGTTCTCCTTTGAAAACTAGCTCGTATAGCTCTCGTTCCTGCTTCTGTCGTGATGCTGTATTCTACCTTTTTCGAAACTGCAATCAGCTACCGGGACACTCTTGGCTCAAGGAGGTTCTTTTACTCTCCACCTGGCCTACCTCTCGTTCCACGATAGATACTCCACACTCACGGAACTACACCGGCTTTCTCACTCTCCGTACACTACCGTCTACTACTGGACTTCACTTCTCGACAGCTCAAAACATTCTGCTCTCTATTTGTCATTCATTCCCCTACTTTCTAAATATCCCTTCCAGATTCACAAATCAACCTTCCACCACCAACTCTCATTCGCAGTATTTCTCAGAACCAATTTTTAAACTTTCTAAATATGCTTAATGGATTTCAAAAAAAAAAAAATAGTTAATTCCCATTCTAAAATTACTTTCTACTATTTACAAAAATTAATGACCTATTATCTACTTCAACTGAGTCTTATTTAGCATAGGCTAATGATCGAACCTTCCGCGAACAACGATAATGACCTATTATCTCTTTCAACTGAGTCTTATTTAGCATAGGCTAATGATCGAACCTTCCGCGAACAACGATAATGGTACGCGCCATTCAATTTGTTTATTCTCGGCGCATTGTCCCGAGTTCCGTAAGCTTTTTCTAATCACTTCTTAAAATTAAATATAACAATTTGTTGTATACAGGTTGTTCTAAATTTATATGCCCGTGGTTGAGAAAATTGAAAATATTTTATATTAAATTGAATTCTGTTTATAATTATCAAAATTTAATTTTCATATCAAATAGAAATATAACAAATCCCCGCCTTGTATTCGATAAAATTTATCTGCATTTTTAAATAAATTTTCTCGAGGCAAAACCAACTCCCTGTATATTTCCTTACTTTAATCTACGTCTTATATCCTAACTTACTATCTACTTCATGTATCTGTCTTTTATTCGTGATATTTGTATACATCGTGAATATTATAAATTCCTCGGATCTTTTCCGAGTTCCTGTGCCTCAACTCATAACTATTTATCCCATTTTCATTATTCACGATGTACGGGCCTTCGAAAACAGGCATCAACTTTGCGCAAATGCCCCCAGGAAGATTTGATACTCGTAATGCCCTCACGAGTACTTTTTCACCCTTTTGGAAAGTCACTGGTCTTCTTTTTCTATTGTGTTCCTGTCTTTGGATATATTTTTCGTTGCTTCGCCGTAATCTTCTCTGTACGGTTTCAATCACCTGTTGATATTCTTTTGGCTCTTGGTCTTCCCATGGCCTTATCGGCAGTACACCCTTCATGATGTATTCTGGGGTCTCTTTTGTTACTGTGCTCGGAATTGTATTTAGATACCTTTCTATTTCCGCCATTTTCCTGTCCCAGTGGCGATGTTGACCATCTGTTGCAATGCGAAGAAATTTCGTCACTTCCTGTATGAATCGTTCCGAAGGATTACTCTGTGGATGCCTGATGCTGACAAAATTTGTCTCTATTCCTCGTTCTCGAAGTTGTCCCTTGAAACGATCATTTCGGAAATACGTTGCATTGTCCAGAATATGTTTGTTCCTTTTAGTGGTCATAATTAGATCGCTTAACATATCTATTGCTACAATGTCTAGTTTGTTTCGGGCTTCAATATTTTTGGCAACATTTTCGTTTTTGAAATTCCGACTCTTATATTTTTGACATACATCGCACTTCTGGGTAATTTCCTTTGCAATGCGGTAATCCTGTCGGCTGATGTAATTTTCCCTAAAAACGAGCCAAACTTTTCTGCTACCGATATGCCCATTGTCCTCATGTAATTTCTTTATTATCTTTTCGGCCAATGTCTGTGTCACTAAATATAGTTCCTTTCCGTCTATTCTCTTAAAATATATGTTATTTTCTACTTCCGCTCTTCTTTTCTCTCTTTCCTCTAGGTCTTCCTGGTTTGTCCTTATCTCATTTAACGAATATATCCCTTCTTCTTGTATTAATCTATTTAGTCCCACCTGTAGAGTAATTGTTTCCTTTTTCCCGGTGTCCTCATCCCGTGTTAGAGCGTCGGCTATTATGTTGTCTTTTCCTTTTATATATCGGAACTCAAAATCATACTCCTGTAATAATAGAATGCCTCTATGTATTCTATTATTTACTAATCTATTCTTCATGATATGTACTAAAGCTGCATGGTCTGTTTCGATTGTGAATTTTGCTCCCAATAAGTAAAACCTCAATTTGTTTACGCAGTATAGTACACTGGCAAACTCCAATTCTGTAACACTATATTTTCTCTCATGTGTTTTAGTCACTCGAGATATAAAACATATCGGCACTTCTTGGTCGTTTTGTATTTGAGACAGAACTCCTGCAAATTTTTGTATGGACGCATCAGTTCGGAGTATGAAAGGTAAATTGTAAATGGGGTGGTATATTTTCGTTCCTTTTGCGAATTCTCGTTTTAATGTTTCGGAAGCTTCCTCCTGTTCTTCTTTCCAATTCCATTTTATTCCTTTTTTAAGCAATTTTATCAGAGGGATTTCCTTTTGGCTCAAATCGGGAATCAGCTTTTTAAAATAATTAATCGTGCCAAGAAAACCTCTCAATGTTTTCAAATTCGTTGGTCTTGGGTATTCATCTATGAGCTTGACTCTGTCTTCGGCTAATCTTACTGTTTTGGTGTCCAATTGAAAACCCAAATAAATGACTTCTTTTTGAAAAAATTGACATTTTTCAATGTTTAATTTCAATCCCGCTGTGTCCAATTCTTCCAGAATTATTTCTATGTGTTCCAGATGACTCTGAGTATCTTGTGAAAAAATTAATAAATCATCGATATAATGAACTATGAAATCTTCATGGCGATTCAAAATGGTATGTAGAGCTCGGACGAGTGCAGCACAAGCACTCTGCAATCCAAATGGCACTACCTTAAACCGGTAGACAATACCATCAATAGAAAAAGCGGTGTAGTTTCTACACTTTTCAGCTAACGGTATCAACCAAAAACTGTGTTTTAAGTCAATTTTTGAAAATATGTGTGACCCGGTGATTCTTCCAAAAATGGCCTCGATGTTTAGAGGTGATTCATATTGTGATACAGTGTGCTGGTTGATATTCCTGGCATCTAAACATAATCTCAATTCTCCATTGCTTTTCTTTACTATCACAATCGGGTTAACATACGGTGAATCACATCTTTCGATGATTTGATCTTCCAACATTTTATTTATTTCTTCTTTCACCTCTTGTCGATACTTGTATGGAATCGGATAAGTCTTTGATCGAAAATTTCCCAAGTTTTTCACCTCAAATGAATGTTCGTACTTTTTAGCCACTCTGTTTTCCTCATTGATCAAATTTTCGTATTTTCTTAACATCAACCGCAATTCTTTTTCTTTCCCTTCTCCACGTATCAATTTTCTGTCTTTTTTTTTCAGATTCTTCACACATGTTTACCGTGCATTCTGCATCCTCGTTTGCATATACCTCCTCTTCAAATACTACTGTTTCAAACATATTCTTTTCACTTTCATTTTTTAGCTTTATTTCTTCTTCTCCTGAGCTCGTCTCTTCTTTTGAGGAATCCCAGGTTTCCTTTGTTTCTGATACTCTCAAATTTTCTTCTTCTGGGCTCAACTCTTCTTTTGAGGAGCCACAGGTTTCATTTTCTTTTATCTTTTTCTGACCTTTTCTCCTTTTTTTTCTTTGTCCTTGCTTCGCTGCCAAATTCATTTCCACTGTTTGTTCTTTACCTGATTCGTCCGTATTTTGTTTCTCATGTTCCTTGTCCTGTTCTTTTTCTTTTTCTTCTGTTAGTTTCATCGTATTATTTTTAAAATCTATCACTACATGTTTTTCTGCCAATTCGTCAACTCCTACTATCATGTCATGTGACATGTTTGGCATTATTACACATTGTAGTGCATACATATTCTTACCCAGTCGTACCATTACTCGTATGCCTTCATTTATAGTTGCCAAATTTAGAATTACAAATACACAACTTTTGTTTGAATCGATAATAGCTTCTTTAATCCAGTCGGAAGAGCTTCAAAATCGTCGTTTTGATGACATTTTTAGGGTTTAGGGGTACCTCAGGTAGTTAGCTGAAAACGTAAGAAATAAATTTGAATAGTTAATGTTTATTGATAAACAAAGCTCCAATTCTATTTTACTTCAACTCATTTTAAGGCTATTTCAATAAACTAATCGGTTTTTTTTCAGTTTTTTGGTAAAATATTTTAACTTAGAGACGAAAATTCTTAAAATCGGCTATTTTTCATTTAAATTGTCAATAAATAATTAAATTGAGAAAAAATTGGTCAGATTTACATAAATGTTGTTATTCCGTCCATATAGAAAATAAAACAATGGTTACGTAGTTACACTGAGTGTCACAAAAACCGTGTATTTTTACTCATTTCTTTGAGCTATTTCACGTAATATCGAGATATAAGTTGTATTTTTTACATAAGTTATACAGGGTGAGTCATGAGGAACTGTACATACTCCTACGTCGTGTAGAGGCTAATATGGGGAATAACAAATGACCATTAAAAAGTGTCTGCTCCCATTGTTTAATAATATACAGGGCGAGTTTCGCATTTTGACAGAAATTTGTATTCATCATAATTTTTGAACGGTCAGATCAATGTGTCTCTTATTTTGGTCAATCGTTACACTATTACCACTTAATCAACTTATTTATTCAAACTAGAAAAAAATCAGGTCCGGCTTCAAAAAAATTAGTTCAATTGGGTCTTAGAAAAAATTTCACCCTGTATACGCTTTTTGAAAACTATAACATGAATTTTACAAATTAGACAAATAGGCAATTAAAATGACATATTTATTTTTTCCCCACACGATTACTTAATTTTTTATAAAAAAATCAAATTTGAGTATGAATTAAAAGTTTGGTAAAGTGAACCATAAATTAAAAAAAATAACTTTTATTACAAAAATTATTATTTTTTTTTGAACAAATATTTAACTTATGTTACCACCCAATCAACTAATTTATACAAACTAGAAAAAAATCAGGCCCGGATTTAAAAAATTTGTTCGTTTCTGTCTTAAAAAAAATTTCACCCTGTAAACGCTTTTTGAAAACTCTAGTATGATTTTTAGAAATAAGACAAATACTCAATTAAAATGGCTTACTTATTTTTCCCCACACGATTACTTAATTTTTTATTAAAAAATCAAATTTGTCGAAATCGGGATTTTGCCATAAAAATAAAAAAAATTAAACAACGTTTTTCTCAAATTTAAAAGCTTCACCATTTTTTTTTCTATACCACGTCTAGATCTAAAATCCATAACACCTATCTTTGGACTCTATAGTTTAACATAGACGTGATCAAATAGGTAAATCTTAAATTTTTTCACTTAATTTTTGCTATTTAACTTTGCAATTCACGAATCTGCACCTCTTATTTTTAAAAATTTATAACTTTTATGAGAAGAAGACGGAAAGTCTACAACAATTTTCATATTCACAATGGTAAGAGATATGTGCTGTAAAATTTCAGAAAAAAAAATATTAAAATGGAACAGAGTTGTAGCGAGTTAAACCGTGATTTCATTTTTTTTCAGTTTTAGGTTAAAATTCCAATTTTGACAAATTTGATTTTTTAATAAAAAATTAAGTAATCGTGTGGAGAAAAAAATAAATATGCCATTTTAATTGCCTATTTGTCTAATTTGTAAAATTCATATTAGAGTTTTCAGAAAGAGCATACAGGGTGAAATTTTTTCTAAGACCAAAACGAACTAATTTTTTAAATCCGGGCCTGATTTTTTTCTAGTATGTATAAATCAGTTGATTGGGTGGTAACATAAGTTAAATATTTGTTCAAAAAAATTAATTTTTGTAATAAAAGTTAATTTTTTAAAATCTATGGTTCACTTTACCAAACTTTTAATTATTCAGTGTCAAATTGATTTATTTATAAAAAATTAAGTAATCGTGTGGGGAAAAAAATAAATATGCCATTAATTGCCTATTTGTCTAATTTCTAAAATTCATATTAGAGTTTTCAAAAAGCGTATACAGGGTGAAATTTTTTCTAAGACCAAAACGAACTAATTTTTTAAATCCGGGCCTGATTTTTTTTTAGATTGTATAAATCAGTTGATTGGGTGGCAACATAAATTAAATATTTGTTAAAAAAAATTAATTTTTGTAATAGAAGTTATTTTTTTTAAATCTATGGTTCACTTTACCAAAGTTTTAATTCATACTCAAAATTTGATTTTTTTATAAAAAATTAGTAATCGTGTGGGGAAAAAAATAAATATGTCATTTTAATTGCCTATTTGTCTATTTTGTAAAACTCATATTATAGTTTTCAAAAAGCGTATACAGGGTGAAATTTTTTCTAAGACCCAAACGAACTAATTTTTTTGAAGCCGGACCTGATTTTTTTCTAGTTTGAATAAATCAGTTGATTAGGTGGTAATAGTGTAACGATTGGCCAAAATAAGAGACACATCGATCTGACCGTTCAAAAATTATGACGAATACAAATTTCTGTCAAAATGCGAAACTCGCCCTGTATATTATTAAACAATGGGAGCATACACTTTTTAATGGTCATTTGTTATTCCCCATAGGAGCCTCTACACGAGGTAGGAGTATGTACAGTTCCTCATGACTCACCCTGTATTAACGTTAAACTGACTTAATTTATAGTTTTATAAGCAACAATTAAGTATAGCGAAATTTATAAAACCTTGTTTAAATTGTTTTACATGCTCTATAATGCGGTTATCTTAAATTTTGTTTTGAATGTTTTTCTTCTTACTGGTAGACAAAAAATGGCAAAATGTGCATTTTTGACATCAAATTGTTGATAACCAACATAGTTACTACTCAAAATATTAAAAAAAACTAACCGTCGGTATAACAGGTTTCCTGGCAACCAGATGCAGAACAGTACCATAAATGTTTTAGACTTTTTAGCACTTTCTTGTGAAATTTAAAATCATTTACCACCAATAACTTACACCCATGTTCACTCATTACGAAATCTGTTACAATAATTTCAGCGATTTCAGCCATTTTTTCAAAATTTATTTGGATTTTCTCTAGTAATCCTTCCAAAAGACAATACATAAATGATGAATACCTTTTACACCAACTTCAAGGAGGGTAATTTATACAGGTACATACCTGAAATTATTATATGGACAGTTCACTCTTGTTAGAGTATAGTTCGCTCAAATATGAGCTCTTTTAATCCATTTCACGCGGTAAATTAGTCCGCTTTTCCTTTAGGTCGTAGTTCATAGGTTGTGATGTTTTTTTGCCTTCCTACTATCTTCTTCCACTCTCTCCGGTCCTGAATCTTTTCTCTCCAATTTGCAATTTCCATCTTTGATATATCGTCTAGCAGTTGATCTTCCCATCTAATTTTTGGTCTTCCTCTTGGTCTATTTTTTACTGGTTTCCAGTTCATTATCTTCCTGATCAGTTCTTCTACCCCTCTTCTTTGTGTGTGCCCAAACCATCTGAGCCTTTGTGCTTTAATGAATTTTACTATATCTTCTCCTTTATTTATATTTATTATTTCATGGTTCATCAGCTTTCTATATTCCCCTGTTTCTGTCTTTACTGGGCCCTGTATTCTTATAATTTTTCTCTCAATTATTTTTAATTTTCTTCGTCTTTTTTCGTAAGGCACATTACTTCTGCTCCATAGGCTATCACTGATCTGATTGCTGCTGTGTATATTTTTGATTTTGTTTTTTTGCTCAGGTTTTTGTCCTTGAGTAGTTGGTGATATTTCCAATATACTATATTACCTGCTTTAATTCTGTCGTTTATCTCTATACTCCTTCCGTTTTTGCCGTCCACCATCACCCCCAGGTATTTGAAGCAATCTACTCTCTGGAATGTATTTTCACCTATCTTTATTTCTGCTATTCTGTTTACATAGTCTCGTGTGCTTATAAGATATTTTGTTTTATTCTGATTGATTATTAATCCTCTCGTCTTTGCTTCTCTTACCAGGGTTAAAGGTGCCTCTTCTAGTCATTCTTTATCTCGTGCTACCAGTCCCAGGTCATCTGCATATCCTATGATCTGTGTTGAGCTTTGAATAATTGTCTTTTTCAGCCCTGTGTCCCTAATTACTCCTTCTAGAGCGATATTAAATAGTGTCGTTTGTCGTTGACAGACTGTCTCTTTGTCTTACTTCAAGTTCTATTTTGATGTCATTTGTATCGCCCTCATTTGTTTTAACTTTTGCTGTTGAGTCTTTTATTGTCATTCTAGTTAGTCTTATTAATTCTGCCGGTATCTCCATTTTTTTCATTTCTTTTAATAATTGTTGTCTGTATATGCTGTCGAAGGCCTGTTGGAAGTCGATGAATAGTATGTGTAATTCTATGTCATGTTCATAGCTTTTTTCAATTGTTTGTGTCAGTACGTGTATTGCATTTATTGTTGATCTTCCTTTTCTAAAACCCTGTTGGTATGGTCCTATAATTTTTTCTGTGTATTGATTTAGTCGGTTTCTTATAATTGTGGTCAATATCTTATACGTTGTATTTAGTAGCATAATTGGTCTGTAGTTGCAGCACTTAGTTGGATCTCCTTTCTTAAAGATTCGTGCGATGTGTCCGTTTTTCCATTCTATGGGCATGCTTTCGTCCTTCCAAATTGTAACCATTAACTTGTGCATTCGCTTCGTGAGCTCCTCTCCTCCGTTGATGATCAGTTCGTTGTTGATTTCATCTGGCCCTGGCGTTTTGTTTACTTTTAGTTGTTTTAATACCTCCATGAATTCCTGATAAGTAGGTGCACCTTCCTCTTCATCTCTGTTATCTCTTATATCCTCATCCTCTGAATATGCCTTATTGTCGTTTTTGTATAGGTCCGTGAAATGTTTTTCCCAATCTTTTTTGTTTATTTTTGTGACAGATTTTTTGGTACTGTATTGTTGTTTTATCTATTCGAACAATTTCTTGTTGTCTTTATTATTCGTTTCTAATTCTTGCATTTGTTCAGAGGTCCATGTGTTCTTCTTTCTTCTATAGAGTTTCAGTGCTTCTTGTTTTTCTTTTCTATATTGGTCCAGTTGTTCCTGTTCGGCACTTTGTAGCCATTTGTTTCTTGCGAGGTGCTTCAGTTGACTTTTTTGGTGACATTCCTCATCAAACCATTCTTTCGATTCTTTGTTTTTTTGGAATCCTATTATTTGTTCTGCTGTCTCTATTATGCTGTTCTTTATGTTTTTCCATTCTCCTTCTATTTCTATGTGCTCGTACTGACCCAATTTCTGTTCCAGTTGTTCTGTATATTGTTGCTTTGTTTCTTGCGGTTTCAGATTGGCTTATATTCCATTTCCTCCTTTTTCCTTCCTTATGATTATTTGCTTTAATTATTTTCATCTTAAGTTTTGCTATCAACAATATGTGGTCAGTGCCTCCATTTGCCCCTCTATATGGCCTTACGTCTTGTACTATTTGTGTCCACTTTTTCGAAATTAGAGTATGATTTATTTGGTTTCCATACATTCTTCCTGGTATCATCCATGTTATTTTGTGTTCTTTTTTATGTTTATGCCCAGTACTAACTATATATGTATTTGTTGCTGCTGCTTGGTTGCAGATTTCTCCTCCATTATCATTCGTAGTTTCATGAATGGTTTCTTTGGCAGCTACATTCATAGGCGTAACCAGGGGGGTTTTGGGGGTTGTAACCCCCCCATTGGGATGTACTTTGAGCTCTATACGCTTAACACCATAGCCCTCAGAGAACTTCCAGTAGTTGTAACCCCCCCGTTCAGGTAGTTGTAACCCCCCCTAAGGATCATCCTGGTTACGCCTATGGCTACATTACGGTTATAATCCTCCTTTCCGAACTTTGCATTGAAATCACCCAATATTATTAATATGTCATTCCTCGGAATATTTTCACAGGTTTCTTCCAGGATGTCGTAGAATTCTGCTTTATCTTCTTGGTTTGCTTCTTCGGTGGGTGCATAGCAATTGACTATCGAGATGTTGGCTTGTTTATTTTCTTATGTAAGATATCCTTTCATTAACTGCTTTGAATTGTATCAGTTTTCCCTCATTTTTTGTTCACCATAAATGCCGTACCATTAGTTCCCTGTTTGTTTTCTCCCGAATAATACATGCTAAAGTTTTTCTTCTCAATTTTTCCTTCTTTCTTCCATCGTATTTCCTGTAGGGCTAGGATTTCTAGTTGGTATTTTTTCATTTCAAGAGCTATTTCTTGCATCTTACCTACTGCCAGCATGGTTCTAATATTCCAAGATCCCATTCTAATGGGTTTTGTTCTTTTCTTCTTATTGAGATTCTTTCTTTATTTTGTGTGCGTTATTTTGTTTTCGTTAACTGTTTGCATTTTCGAGTCTTTTTTTGCCATGTCAATATCATATTTCAGCCGCTCTTCTTCGTTTATTACTTTTTGGATTTTCTATCAGCTGTTCTCTCTTTTCGTCCCATATCTAGATTTTGCCATTCTCTATTAATTTCTTGTAGCCGATTTTCGTTTGCTTACCTTTGCTTCTTTCGTCCTTTCCTATTTTAGTTATTTCCTTTTGTATTTCTTATTCTTTCGATGTCCAATCGTTGTTTATATAGATACGATCTTTATGCTGTTTTATTTTACGTTTCTTGTTTAGGATTTCCATTTTATCCGTGAGGGCTTCTGTTTCTATTGCGCATACTGCTTCTCGTATTTTTTTTGCACTTCTTAGTTTTATTTATATTTGCAACTCTTGGGCTCTGAAATTTTCCATTTCTTCTTTTAATTTCTTATAATCATTTGTTTCTACTTTCAACCCAGTTACGATCAAGCTTTTCTTTTTGCTAAATTTCTCCAGTTGCTCCATTCATTCATGTAGCTGTTTTACTTCTTTTTTTAGTTTTTGTTTCTCTGCTTTTACACCCATTAACTCTTTATTGGTTTGTTGTTATTCTTTCCTTATTTGTTTCATTTCCTGAAGCATTTCATCGTTTTTATTCATTAGCTCTTTCATTATTGTAATCATAACATTTTCCATGTCTTCCTTGTTTTCGTTGCCTGCTTTGCTTGGTGACCGTTTTTTAATTTTACTTCTATTAAAACAATCATCCAAGTTTTCTCTTTTGCGTTTAGTTTCATCATCGGTTTCACTTCCTGTGCCATTTTTTCCATTTTCTAGGAGTGCAGCGCTAAATACCTGGAATACCGATATTAGATTATCAACAATACTTAAAAAATGAAAGTTACCAATTCACCGGTAGTTAATGGGTTATCTAAAAATTACCTGCTCACGAGAGTTGCCAGTTGGCCTGTAATTAGGATGGGGGATTAAAATAGATACGAATTCACCGGGACCCGGAAATATGCACACCCTGATATTCTAGTTACGTAAGCTCGTCCGATTGGCGCATGACGTCAGCAACAGAGTAAAGCATAGTCCCGTCTATGCGTTCGTAATACGAACGCGAATGAAATTTGAGAATAGTAAAAATGAATGAATTATGACTAAAAGAAACTAAGTGATTTTTATAGTTTAGAGGAAAATTATTAAACTATTTACTTTTATTTAAATTGATTTTCAGTTATTTGTAAAGTTCCCAGTTTCTTGATTATATTGGTATCCGGAAAATAAAAATATTCATATAATCGATATCTAATAAAATTATTATATTTCGTTAGTTGGCAAAAATTGATTAGTGGCCTACACATTAGTAAATATAATTTTTACCAAGGGGAAGAAAAGTCCCAAAATAAAACCATAAATTTAATGGATTGATAAAAAACAAAATTTTTTTCTTTTTAAATAATGTATTTCATCAGATTTAAGTAAGAGGCTTGGAAAAGACAAAAATAAGTTTTACAGTTTTCATGCCATGCACTTTATTTAAATTTTGTGCATGTAAAATAGACGTACATACAGCAACTATGTAGCAGTTTTCATAATTTTTCTTTTACGCAATGTCAGGTTGTTAAGAGACTTGTTTAATTCTTTAATTCGGAAGTACATCCGAGACCTAAAAAATAACTTGTTCGCTTTGTTAGAACAGTCTACAGTTACACTTTTGGACATAAGGTTTTCTAAATAATTTTTAGTTACCAAAATGGAATCACCATTCATGTGGAAGGAAAAATTGTCTCCAGTTACTTATATGACAAGAGAGTGTCTGATGGTTTACATAAACCACACTTACTCAAATGATCAACCCACGTGTACGTTGAAACATCTTCAGATTGAATACTGAGTCCTTCAATTTATGGCAGATATAACCAGCCAAATTCTCCAAACCGTCATACTCGAGGTCACTAATGTTTTTTCAATCTGACTCTCATTGAAAACTTGAAAATCCACAACTGTTTCGTTGTTAGAATCCAGCCTTTGGATCAATTGCCCAGAAATTGGTAAATCTGGGATGTCGTCTGTTTAAACGTTCGAAAATTCGTTCCGTTGTCTTTCCTACCCGTATATAACTTTTATAAAATATAATAAAGCTTTTTGTAAACACTTTAAAAAAATTTTAATGGGTTTTCCCCGAAAAGAGCTTCATTTTTTGGTACTATGTATCACGTTAAAATATTTGATTTGGAATTTGAAGGATATGATCGTCTTTTTTATGAGCTACAAATTTACTTTTACTGGTTCTATAGACTAAGAATATACCATTTTTTCGTTTTTTTTATATGCTACATTTTTTCCAAGAATATTTTTTTGATAAAATACTTACTTTTTGAGTATTTGCGAAAAACCGCCGAAAAATGTGTTTTTTTTTTGTTGAAAAGTAAACATTTTTAGTTGCAAGTGACTCTAGTACCTACTACTGAATTAACCTAGTACCTAAGTTAAAAAAACTCTATAGAACAAAAGTTGCTTAAACTTAGTCAGATCTGTTTCCGGACTTATTTTAAACGTATATTTTTTCACCCTCCAAGTAAAAGCAATCAACGGCACAAATTCAACTTTGAAGTGGGGGATGGGTAGAATCTAAATCCAAATTTTCATGCAATTAGGAGTTGACCCTGAAAATTATGTGTGTTTCTTTTTATCTTTTAAATCATTTTACTTAAAATCATTTTTTAACTATCAAATAATAATTACATATTGAGTTATTTTATTTTTTAAAGTTTAATAATATTTATAAAAAATTTTACTTTCTTGTAATGTATTTTTAAAACAAGCAATCATTTAAATAATTATTTTGTAACAATTTGTATTATTTAAGAATATAATAATTACATTTTGGTTTCGTAGTAAGTGTGTTTTAAGAATATTAATGTATAGTTTTAAAATATTGTATTGCAAATAATTATCATTATTAAATGGTTATTATTTGTGAAGTATTCTTTTTCTTTTTTCGCACCCTTATGTATGTAACAAAACTAAGGGACTTTCTGAAAGGTCAATCGTAGACGTTAAAGACACAAAAGAAGCGATACTTAAAAGTTACATAAAGAATTCGAGACAACGCTGTTGCTACCGGCATTGACTCCGCCCACTATATATCTTTATATCGTGGGAAATATACAATACAACACGAGCTCCAATCGCTCAACTAATACTCTTTAGAGCTGGCATCAGTGTGTGATCTCGCGTTGATCGGTAAATATCTAAAATTTCGTATGTAAGTCCTCCCCTTTACTTTTCAGCTACGGATCTCGTTTCGCTGTAAATTTATCAGAAAAATTTAAGTACAAAAATCTTTTCCCCTCTAAGTGTGCCATGATTAATATGTTAATTATAAAGATACTTATGAACAATATACTCCAATAATTAATTTCCTATTGGTGGATCTCGGGTTGTCCTCGATTTAGTCGGATCTCGCCTTGATATGAAGACGTATATATATATATATATATATATATATATATATATATATATATATATATATATATATATATATATATATATATATATGTCTTCATATCAAGGCGAGATCCGTTTGTATCATAAGCTATACGAGATGAGATCCGTTTTGCAAGGCGAGATCCGATTTTGGATCTCACCTTGTATTCACGTGTATATAGTGACATCTCGATGTAACAATGCTGGGGGTACAGGGAAATCGATTTTTGTCTGGACCTCATTTTGCACTCCTTTTGGTGATTTTTATATTGCAGTAGTTCCACTAAGTCTGCTCTAGAGGGCAGCGCGCGCGATCGGATGTGTATATGCTATATATACATTTTGTAGACAAATCGAGATCCGATAAATTTGGAAACATCGCAAATGAATTTTACGGTCAGTTCTCTCCCTCGGCTTATTTGTAGCTTGAATAAGAATATTTACATTATTAAAGGGCTCTGTTAAGAAAGGCGATTCTCAAATATCTCGAGAACTAGACGTCGTATCGAAAAAACTTAAGAAGGCTTTTTTAATGGTTTTTCAAAATCTATATACTTATGCAATAGCACGGTTCTTAATCTGCCTGCGAACGCGGTGGGTGTAGCAAATTTAAATTTTCAACTGGAACCCTTTATTTTTAATTAAATAGTTGAAATTTAGAGTTAAAAATACACAACTTTTGTTTGAATCCATAATAGCTTCTTTAATCCAGTCGGAAGAGCTTCAGAATCGTCGTTTTGATGACATTTTTAGGGGTTAGATGATTTTAAGTAATTTTTTAGTAAAAATTACGTTGAACACGTTGGTAAGTACGGGAACAATTGGGATACGGGGATACAAATTTCGGGAACATTGTTTATTTGTAGTATCATTTTTTTTACAATTTTTCTTCAGATATCTTCTCCACTGTTCGTTTTACAAAAAATATCAAAAACTTAATCACTTTTAAAAGACCTACAAAATAAAGCTAACCGCGTTCAATTTGACTGAGAGTTATTAACACAAAACTATTTTGCATATCATTTTATAATTAAGGGACCAACTATGTTGTTCACGTATTATACTATATTAAGATTCCAAGGGAATATTTTTTAATATACAGAGTGTCCAGAAACTCTCCCGACAAAGGAATACCCGAGATTCTTCAGATAATTTTAAGACAATTTAACCCAATTCTCCTAGTCCGAAAATGCCTACTAAGGGAGCTTCTCCAGAACACTTCTATTTAGAAAAACGAAAACTGGTACGCTTATTTATCTTCCAGAGATAAATCGATTACATCATTTACGAATTTCTACTTCTAGTACTGGTCATAGGCGCCCGTTTTGGGTAGGGTGTCGGTTATTTTATCGCATAACTTTTTTGCATTTAACTTTTACATTGGATTATTAAATTGTGAGGTTTTCTAGTACTAAAAGGTATTCTTATTTTAAGTCGGTAGGATGCACCATTTTCTAGAAAAATCGATTTGAAAATTTTTCCTTTGTTGAATATGAAATTTTTTTTTTCAAAAAAAAAACACTATTTAGAAAAAAGAAACCGGTATGTTTATTTATTTTCCAGAAATAAATCGATTTCCTCAGTTGTGAAATTCTAGTACCAGTGATATGCGTCCTTTTTGGGTACGTCAACGATTATTTTATCTTTTCTGTCTTTAATTTTTAAGCATTTTGACATTTGACGATTAAATTACGAGGTATTCTAGTATTAAAAGGTGCTATTGCTTTAAATCGGCAAAATACCAAAATGGAATCACCATTTGTTGAACGAAAAATTGTCTCCAGTTGCTCAATATATAACAAGAGTGTCTGATGGTTTACATAAACCACACTCACTGAAATGATCAACCCACATGTACGTTGAAACATCATCATCATACGTGGCTCGACAATCCGTTGTGGATCTGGGCCTGCTCGCAAAGAAGTCGCCACTCCTGCCGATTTCTGGCAACTTCCTTCCATCTTCTGACCCCTAAAATCTTTAGGTCTTCTTCTACATCATCAATCCATCTTTTTCGCGGTCATCCTCTACTTCTTGTGCCCTCTGGTTTTGAAAAGGTTAATTTCTTAGTGTATTCGTGATCTGGCATTCTAGCAATGTGTCCAGCCCATCTAAGTATCTGCACTTTCTTCTAACGAATTTCACAATATCTGGATCGGTGTATAACTGATATTGTTCAAAGTTGTATCTTCGACGCCATAGCCCATTTTCGTTTACGGTCCCAAAAATCTTTCTAAGGATTTTTCTCTCAAAAATAGTCTTTCATCATTTTGAGATAAGGTCCACGTTTCAACCCCATATATCAAAACCGGTCTTATTAAGGATTTATATTATTATTTTTATTTTTTAAATATTTCTGTAGACCGTGTAGAGTTCTGTTTGCTATTGCTATGCGTCTTTTTATATCGTCGCTTGTCATGTTTATTGAGTTTACTAGCGACCCAAGATATGTGAATTCCTTGACTTGCTCAAAGGTATGGTTGTTAATTTGAATTCTCTGTTCGATATTTCGGGAGTTTTTAGAAACCAACATATATTTGGTTTTTTCCTCGTGTATCACAAGTCCTAATTCACTTGCTGCGTCCGCAAGTCTTGTAAAATACTGCACCATGTCTCTCACACTTCTGCCCACTATAACTATATCGTCAGCGAATGCGAGAATTTGCGTCGATCTATTAAAAATACTTCCATTCATTCTAATATTTAATTTTCTCACTGCCTTTTCCAAGGAATATTAAAGAGGAGACACGCCAGCGCGTCCCCCTGTCTTAGACCTTAGACCATTATTAATGTCAAAGAATGTCGAGTTTTCTCCTTGAATTCTAACGCACGAGCTTACATTTTGCATTGTTAGTTGGGTCAACTTAACCAAATTCGGTGGGATCCCAAAGTCAATCATTGCATTATATAATGCAGTTCTTTTAACACTGTCATAGGTTGCTTTGAAGTCGACGAAGAGATGGTGGGTATCTATGTTATATTCTATTGACTTTTCTAGAATCTGTCTATGTGCTTGAATTTGATGTATAGTTGACTTTCCAGCAGTGAATCCGCATTGATATTGACCAACAATATCCTTTGTGAAAAGTTTCAGTCTTTCAAACAATACATTGCCGAAGATTTTATACGTAGATGCTAGTAGAGTAATGCCTATATAGTTCTTACAATCCAGTTGATCACCTTTTTTATGCAACGGACATATTATTCCCTTTTCTGGAACCAGTTCATTCTGCCATATCAGTACTATTAATTTATGGATTGCCATCACGAACTCTGGAAGTATAGACAAAGTGATCAAAACGGCGAGGCTTTGATAAATTGGAGCGAAGGGGCTGGCACGTATTTAGTCTTTGACGCTAAAGATAGGGGAACTTTTCGATCTGCAGCCTGGAGGCGAGAATACAACCCAGACCTATCCTTTGTCTCCACAAACGAAAACAATCAACCCCTGGCAGCTTGACGTACAGTGCTCCCAGATTTTCCACATAGCCAACATAGACCAGTTGTAATAGAAGTTGGCATCAAAATACCAATAATAACATCTTTCCCTCGACCTAGGTGGAACTTTAAAAAAGCAGACTGGGCGACTTTTACTGCGAGATTGGACAAATGTCTCGGATGGATAACCCCAACACGTACAAACTATATGAGGTTTGTTGGCGCAGTTATATCTACAGCGAAGAAAACTATACCCAGAGGATATCGTAGAGATTATGTCCCAGGATGGGATGAAAAATGCGAAAAATTGTATCAAGAATACAACGAAAGCCAAGACCGAGAAATTGCGGACGAACTGCTGCACAGTTTGGATGCAGCCAGACGGCAAAAATGGATGGAAACTGTGGAAAAACTAGACTTTAGTAAATCAAGCAGAAAAGCGTGGTCCTTACTTAGAAAACTTGGTAGTAGCAGACACTCAACTAGAGACAAAGTACGAATAGTTCCCAACAGAGTGGCCTCCCACATTGTAGCAAACTCAAGGGCACCTAGAGATCGTGACCACACCACCAAAGTAAAACAAGACCTAAAAATATTAAAGTCTGCATGCCCGCCTACATCTGAATACTCTGACGAGTTTACTCCAGAAGAAATTACCTCAGCAATATCAGAAATTAAATCTGGAAAGGCACCCGGCTCCGATAAAATACATCCAGAATTTTTACTCCATTGTGGCAAATATGCTAGGAAATGGCTGGCTGATTTCTACACAGATATATTAAAATCAGGAGAAATCCCCCATTTCCTTAAAAAGGCCTCCATTATAGCCATATTGAAACCAGGAAAAGCAAATGATCAACCCCAAAACTACCGACCGATTGCACTGCTGAGCTGTGTCTATAAACTGTTGGAACGCTTAATCCACAACAGAATTAGTAACACCATATTGGGGGTGATACCTATTGAGCAAGCAGGGTTCAGACCTAACCGCAGCTGCACAGATCAGATCCTATCCCTAACAACACATATCGAAGCAGGTTTTCAAAGAAAGCAAAAAACATCCGTTGCTTTCATTGACCTATCAGCTGCATACGACACCGTCTGGAGACAAGGACTAATCTGCAAACTGATCCGTGCCATCCCGTGCCAAAAGGTAACCAAACTCATTGATAGCATGCTCACCGACAGACCTTTTCACGTCACAATGGGCAACTTAAGAAGTGTCCAAATGAAGCTCAGCAATGGACTGCCACAGGGATCTGTTTTGGCACCCTTACTCTTTAATTTATACATCGCGGACCTACCTAGGACAACTTCGCAGAAATTTGGGTACGCTGACGATTGGGCCATTGCAGCAAGACATAATAACATTAATGTTACAGAGACAATACTGACGGATGACCTTGCTGTTATGGGTGAATATTTTCGCAAATGGAGGCTACGGCCCAATGCAACGAAAACTGAAGTGTGCTGTTTCCATCTTAATAATGCCCAAGCCAACAAAAAACTCTCCGTTCACTTTGAAAACAGACTACTCGCTCATAACTCAACACCAAAATATCTTGGAGTGACTCTTGACAGAACCTTAAGTTTTAAGGAACACCTACAAAGAACGGCAGAAAAACTGAAGACGCGAAATAATATAATCCAAAAGCTATGTGGCACCACATGGGGGTCCTCAGCCTCCGTACTCAGATCATCCGCTCTCGGACTCGTATACTCGGCGGCTGAATATGCTTCGCCGGTATGGCTCAATAGCAAACACACGAAGATCATTGACACCCAATTAAACCAGACAATGCGAATGATCTCAGGTACAATTCGACCAACACCGAACTATTGGCTTCCCATTCTGAGTCACAATCCACCGCCTAAACTAAGAAGAAGTCATTCTCTTCTCAGAGAATATCGAAAAATCGAGGCTAACCATCAACTACCCATCCACCATGATAAGCTTGATATCGAAATGAAAAGACTGCGCTCCAGATATCCCCCATTGTTAAGGGCCACCTCCCTACATCAGGAACATTTCGACCTCACCAACGCTTGGAGAAGACAATGGGAGAGCGACTCACCACAGGAATCACACCAAATGGCCTGTATCGATCAGAAACCGCCAGGCTTTGAACTGCCCCGCAATACATGGACGGCGCTGAACAGAATAAGGACAGGGACCGGTAGATGTGCTGACAGCTTGCATAGATGGGGAAAGGCCCTTACTCCTGAGTGTGATTGTGGTGCGCAACGGCAGACCATCCGCCACATTATTGAGGAATGCCCCCGAAGGCGATACCCTGGAGTTTTCGATGAGTTCCTGAATGCGACCGAAAATGTTTTACAGTATATTAATACATTAGATGTTCGTTTGTGATACTTCATGTAGTGTTTTATATACTTTTTTTTTAAATTATGTGTTCTTGTTGTATCTATGCCATACGATAAATAAAATAAATAAATGGATTGCTGCAAATGATCACCACCTTTTTTATACAGATCAGAACAGATTCAGGGCTTTATTGTCTTTGAGTTTTAGGATGGCAGTTGATACTTCTTCTCTTGTTGGGTCTTCAGTGTGTAGTTGATGATGTAGATTTTGTTGATTTTCTATGTTGTAACCTTCTTCAATATCCTTTATATTTAGATGTTCGCTGAAATGTTGTGTCCATCTATTAAGAACTGAGTTTTTGTCATGTAGAATTTACATTTACGTTGAAACATATTCGGATTGAATACTGGAGTCCTTCAATTTATGACAGATATTAGAGATGCATCAAGTCAAACTAGTTTGATTTTACTCAACAAACTTGACTTGACTTGAACACCAATCTTTTTTTGTAAAAAAGTTTGACTTGACTTGAATTTGATAATGTAGATTTGACTTGAAATCAAACTTCTTCACACAGTTTGAAGTTTGAATATCATATTGCGCAATGTGTTTTTTCTACGAGTCTTTAAAAAATGACCAAATCTTAATCAATTAATTTAATTAATATGAAAATACATACACAAATTAATTCTTTGACAAGGTTGTCAAAACCAAAATTTCAGCATAATTGGTTAGCATGACGACGATCTTGGTTTCCATGACGACGATTCAAAACCACTGGTATTGTCTACTAATTTAACTTTCGAATATTATGTCAAAATTATTTTTATTTCATCGAATTCTCGCGTTAATTTCATTAAAACATGAACACAATAAGATATATTTGAAATAAATTAGTAAATAATATCTAAATCTTAGTTTATTGCATGTATTATAATTACTTTAAGGCTATATTAACATATCTAAATTCAGTGCGGAAAAGTAAAAGGCGTGCGGAAAAGTAAAATGCGTGCGGAAAAGTAAAAATTTCTAAACCAAAACGCGTGTGCGAAAGTAGACATTTTTACACGCTCGTAGAAAAAATATTGTTCCTAACTCTTGCAGAAAGTCTCTTTTCCGCACTCGACTGCTTGCCGAACTCCCGCTTCGCGTCGTTGGTGAAACTGCAGTCGCGTGCGGAAAAGTATGACTTTCTGCACTTGTTAGGAAAATAACTATATTTCCAATTCTAATGAGATACCGCCTTTTGTAATGACTTATTTGGACAGGTCTGAACATAACATGTACTCTGCATCAGCACAAGGCACAAATTAGTTAAGTTATAGTTCATAATATTTAGAAGAAAGTACATATCGCGAAGCAACACCAACGAATATATAGCCTCACTATATATTCTTTGGAACACTTTCAAAAAACATGTGTATAGAAGTGTCACCTGATTTTTGAGCCAATTTCGATGATGTTGTCGACTTTTTAATAAGTTTTTCAATCAAAACGGTTCATTCCTCTCGTCCCACTTTTAATTCGCTCATTAATGAGAAATCTCTGTTTTTAGACATTGACTTTTTTCGGTTAGGAGACTCCTTGTCAGACTAAAATTTCAGAAATTTCTTGGAAATTTCTCTTATGTGGAAGTTATTGACCATTATTTATATTTTATATTACCACTACATTGACAAAAATTGTTTCGAAGAAGAAGGACCTAGCGTATATTTCTGGCTCGTCATCAAGCCAGGAGTAATAAATCGTCTAATCTAATACAATAGTAATAGAAATTGTATGTTCGGTTCCGGTGAAGCCTATGGTGCCTTTTTTAAGGCACTACTGAAAGGTTTATAATTCCTTTTGGTAAAGGCAACCTGCTTTTTTCTTTGAATACCCAAAGTATCGACTTGAAAACAGGTCAATAGTCAATTTACAGAGAACTATGTACATATTATTTAAAAATACGAAAACAATGAAAATTGCAAAGTGCACGTTATGTAAAGATATTATAGAACAACGTTATAAAATGACAAATAGTGGAACTAGTTCTTTAAAACGACAACTGATCAAAAGTCACAAGAAATTTTATGAAGAAGAATTTTCTGAAATAACAACTTGGTTCATAAAAATAGACAAATGTTGTTGTTCCTTCATAAATTTTTGTTGAAGTAGATTAAATTACATTTGGAATTATAAACAAAAACCATCCACCGGATTTTCTGTTGTAGGCAACACTCAAATAAACATGATAATCGTTGACATCACCGATAAAGCAAAACTTGCTAGAAAGCTATTTTATCGTAAATTAATCACTTTCTTGAATTTACGACTCTTTTAACCTGAATCACTTCTTGTATCAAGTTATTTTTTGTATTCGACTCATTGTGTTTTTAAATTTGTTATCTTAATTTACATCTTAACTACATTTCTATCTCGAACAAAAAGTATATCTACTAAATATAGTTATTTTCCTAACGTGCGGAAAGTCATACTTTTGCGCACGCGATTGCAGTTTGCCGAACGACGCGAAGCGGAGTTCGGCAAGCAGTCGAGTGCAGAAAAGGGACTTTCCGCAAGAGTTAGGAACAACATTTTTTCTACGAGCGTTTAAAAAATGACCAAATCTTAATCAATTAATTGAATTAATATGAAAATACATACACAAAATTATTCTTTGACAACGTTGTCAAAACCAAACTTTCAATATAATTGGTTAGCATGACGACGATCTTGGTTTCCATGACGACGATTCAAAACGACTGTTATTGTCTACTGATTTGACTTTCGAATATTATGTCAAAATAATTTTATTTCATCGAATTGTTGCGTTAATTTCATTAAAACGGGAACACAATAAAATACATTTGAAATAAAATAGTAAATAATATCTGAATATTAGTTTATTGCATGTATTATAATTGCCACATTAAAATATCTAAATTCAGTGCGGAAAAGTAAAAGGCGTGCGGAAAAGTAAAATGCGTGCGGAAAAGTAAAACTTTCTAAACTAAAACGCGTGCGCGAAAGTACACATTTTTGCAAGCTCGTAGAAAATAGTTATTTTCCTAACTATTGCGGAAAGTGATACTTTCCCGCACGCGACTGCCGTTGACAGTCGAGGCTATCGCGTCGTTCGGGCAAGCAGTCGAGTGAGGGAAAGACACTTTCCGCATGAGTTAGGAACAATATTTTTTCTACGGCCGCATGTTTGGAAAAAAAGTCACAACAAATAGAGTTATATCAATTTTTATTTACTAGTAAATGCAACATTTACTAGTAAATTTTTATTTACAATAGTATAAATGTTCTTCTTTCATAAACTGTCCGAAGTATTACTGTAACCTCATAATTTTCTAACTTATAGCGGTGCAAAAAAAATGAATTTGGGATAAACAAATTAAATAACTTTTAAACTATTTGACCAATTGCTTTGAAATTTCAAATATAATTTAAGCACAAGAAGTCTCAGCATTCCGTGAAATAAGAAGGTTCTAAGTTAATTTTTACATAAGTTATCAATATTTATAAAAACTCAAAATTTATGATTTATTTTGCAATTTTCTAAACAACCAATAAGGATAGACATATCCAGCGAACGCCGTATTGAAGAACTCATAATCCGCCGAACGGATTATGAGTTTCTTACTCTCAAATTTGTTTAGAATGCTTAACTTTTTGGTAATAGACGAAAAAAGCGAAAAGTTATCGTTTTTTGATCTTCATTTGTTTATATCATCAAAATCGGCTGCAGGAAACACATAGGTTATTAATATAGATGTCCATTCTACTCAAAAAATTTGGTTTCGGCCTGGAGGCAGATGTGTCACGAGAAAAATTTTATTTCTCTGGACTACTTGAGTTATTATAGTTTTTAAATTTTAATCATTATAAAAATTTGTATTTTTTGTAATGTATTTTTAAAACAAGCAATCATTTAAATTATTTTGTAACAATTGATATTATTTAAGAATCTAATAATTACATTTTTGTTTCGTAGTAAGTGTTTTTTAAGAATAGTAATGTATAGTTTTAAAATATTGTATTGCAAATTATCATTATTAAATGGTTATTATTTGTGAAGTATTTTTCTTTATTCACACCCTTATGTATGTAACAAAACTAAGGGACTTTCTGAAAGGTAAATCTATATAGTTGAAGAGGGTAGTAGATATACCTAGTTTATACACAATAAATTCAAAATTTAAAGAAAACCACGGTAGACGTTGAAGACATGAAAGAAGCGATACTTAAAAGTTACATAAAGAATTGGAGATAACTCTGTTGCTGCCCTCATTGACTCCGCCCACTATGTACATTATCTATTTTCTGTGTCTGTATATCGTGGGAAATATGCAATACAACACGAGCTCTGGTCGCTCGACTAATACTCTTTAGAGCTGGCATCAGTGTGTGATCTCGCGTTGATCGGTAAATATCTAAAATTCCGTATATAAGTCTTCTCCTTTCCTTTTCAGCTACGGATCTCGTTTCGCTGTAAATTTATCAGAAAAATTTAAGTTTAAAAATCTTTTCCCCTCTAAGTGTGCCATGACTAATATGTTAATGATAAAGATAGTTATGAACAATATACTCCAATAATTAATTTCCTATTGGTGGATCTCGGGTTGTCCTCGATTTAATCGGATCTCGCCTTGATATGAAGACGTATATATATATATATATATATATATATATATATATATATATATATATATATATATATATATATATATATATATATAAGAAGTTTGGTATTATTGACTGATAATATGTAGACTTTAGTTTTTTATTGAGGTTGCAGTCATTTATTTCTAAGGGGCAGGGTAAGAGAAACTCTGTGTTATAATCAAGCTTTCGCAAAATTTATTTGCTTCGTCAGGATTAGCTAAAATTATTATATAGTTATAAATAAATACAACGAAATGAAAGAACATTGCATAAAAATTAGTACAAAAACTTACAACGTGAGGTTTGTTCCTTAATTTGACATTTCTACAAAACATAAAATGTCTAAAAAAATCTTTATCCTAATGGTTTTCAAGTTCCAATGTTTTAATTTTTACAATTCATGATAAAAAATATGATTTAATAATTTAGTTCTAAATTTGACTAATGCCAGAAAGACACTTAAATAATGTCAAAAAGACACTCGTAGGTATTTGTTTATTTGATTTTAAGTTGTTAAGAACTAGATTTGTGATTATTACTTGCTTGTGCGTTTTAAAATTTTAGAAGTTATAGATATATATATATTGAATACCAAATACCCAATAACCAAAAATATATTAAATACCAAATGAATATGTAAATGAATGAATGAATACCAAATACCCATATATATGGCATTTATAGATTTTGAAAAGGCATTCGACTCTATACTCGTATGGGCACTGAAACACTGGGCAGTGAAACAATCACTACACAATAGCAGAGTAGATTACAGGTATACAGAACTAATCTCTAATATATATAGTAAGGCCACAACTACGATCCAACTTGAAACAGAATACACATTCAGAATACAAAATCAAAAGGGGCGTTAGACAGGGAGATACGATTTCGCCGAAACTCTTTAACCAAGCACTAGAAGACATTTTTAAGAGATTACAATGGGAAGATTATGGAATCATTATTAACGGCCAATATTTAAATCACCTAAGGTACGCTGACGACATCGTCCTTATCGCTACAGATACGGGATAAATACAAATAATGATACAACAATTAGACCAAGAAGCCAGTAAAGTTGGATTAAATATGAATTACAGCAAAACAAAAGTAATAACAAATCAAGAAGATGAGTTAAGAATCGTAGTTAAACAAAAACAAATAGAGGAAGTGAATGATACATATACTTGGGACAAATAATAAAATTGTATTTTATTATTTGTATATATATTATATAACATATTTTTATATATATTATAAATTTGTATATATATTATATATATTATATAACAATTTTATTATTTGTCCCAAGTATATGTATCATTCACTTCCTCTATTTGTTTTTGTTTAACTACGATTCTTAACTCATCTTCTTGATTTGTTATTACTTTTGTTTTGCTGTAATTCATATTTAATCCAACTTTACTGGCTTCTTGGTCTAATTGTTGTATCATTATTTGTATTTATCCCGTATCTGTAGCGATAAGGACGATGTCGTCAGCGTACCTTAGGTGATTTAAATATTGGCCGTTAATAATGATTCCATATTCTTCCCATTGTAATCTCTTAAAAATGTCTTCTAGTGCTTGGTTAAAGAGTTTCGGCGAAATCGTATCTCCCTGTCTAACGCCCCTTTTGATTTTGTATTCTGAATGTGTATTCTGTTTCAAGTTGGATCGTAGTTGTGGCCTTACTACATATATTAGAGATTAGTTCTGTATACCTGTAACCTACTCTGCTATTGTGTAGTGATTGTTTCACTGCCCAGTGTTCTATAGAGTCGAATGCCTTTTCAAAATCTATAAATGCCATATATATGGGTATTTGGTATTCATTCATTCATTTACATATTCATTTGGTATTTAATATATTTTTGGTTATTGGGTATTTGGTATTCAATATATATATATATATATATATATATATATATATATATATATATATATATATATATATATATATATATATATATATATATATATATCTATAACTTCTAAAATTTTAAAATGCACAAGCAAGTAATAATCAAAAATCTAGTTCTTAACAACTTAAAATCAAATAAACAAATACCTACGAGTGTCTTTTTGACATTATTTAAGTGTCTTTCTGGCATTAGTCAAATTTAGAACTAAATTATTAAATCATATTTTTTATCATGAATTGTAAAAATTAAAACATTGGAACTTGAAAACCATTAGGATAAAGATTTTCGTAGATATTTTATGTTTTGTAGAAATGTCAAATTAAGGAACAAACCTCACGTTGTAAGTTTTTGTACTAATTTTTATGCAATGTTCTTTCATTTCGTTGTATTTATTTATAACTATATAATAATTTTAGCTAATCCTGACGAAGCAAATAAATTTTGCGAAAGCTTGATTATAACACAGAGTTTCTCTTACCCTGCTCCTTAGAAATAAATGACTGCAACCTCAATAAAAAACTAAAGTCTATATATATATATATATATATATATATATATATATATATATATATATATATATATATATATATATATATATATATATATAGTAATGTTTGAATAACGGCAATTCGGTCAGTTGAAAGAAAACTCTATTTGTTTTAAGTCTCAATATTTCGTCACTATTTGGTGACTTCTTCAGGAGAAAACTGCAAATTTATTAATATTAGACATGGACAAACTTAAATATTTCGATACTTACAACTATAAGAGTAAAAATTTAAATTTCTTTAACATTATTTTGAAAATTGATTTAGTTATTCAAACATTACTATTTAACACAGTACGGTCGATAATATTTGTACAAATATATATATATATATATATATATATATATATATATATATATATATATATATATATAAAACAAAGTTGAAATATTGGGGTAGCAGCAATCTCAAAGAAAACTCTTTATAATAATTCCAAGCTTTCGATAATGTTTATTATCATCTAGGGAAACTACAAATATAAATATACAGTATTTAACAATTAGTCTAACTAAAATCAATAAAAATTGTTATCTTTGTGCCATCAAAAATCCAAAACACCATAGTTTTCTCTCACTAAACCAGGTGTCTAGGATCCCCAGAAACACAAAAATAACAAAATATTGCTCTGAGAAATGCAGAGCTAATACTCTCACTATAAACACCGCATATCACAGAACAACCTTACTAAAAAATTATTTATATGTTTTGGTACTTACATTATTTGAGGATGTAGAGCCTAGTTGTTAAATACTGACATAACAATGAAATTTTGTCTTGGTAAATAGTAAATAATATAAATTAAAGTAAAAACTATATAAAAACTTATAAAAATCTGAGTATAAAGCGATAAAAGCTAAAATATTTTTTAAAAAATTATGTATGTCTAATTGGCATTTTACAAAATGTCTAACAAAATGTTATGGATGTTTATTCATTTTTCTTTGAATTCATACGGAAACGTCACATACACTGAACCAATTACAATTTTGTTATAAATTTCTAATAAATTTTGAAATAGGAAAAGAGCGAAATGATAATATAAAAGTTTTAATAAATGCAAAATTGTTTCATAGTCCTTGTCTTTTATTATTATGTAGTATACTGAAAAAATCTACAAATTATGTATCAAATTAAAGAAGAATCTGAATTATTAAATTTAAATTGGTTATTTTTGTCTAAAGTGAGCAAATAAGAATAAATTTCACTGAGATGTCTTACATCTGATTTTTTGTTTATCGAATTTTCTTCTTGAAAGATAAAATTTCATTGTTATGTCAGTATTTAACAACTAGGCTCTACATCCTCAAATAATGTAAGTACCAAAACATATAAATAATTTTTTAGTAAGGTTGTTCTGTGATATGCGATGTTTATAGTGAGAGTATTAGCTCTGCATTTCTCAGAGCAATATTTTGTTATTTTTGTGTTTCTGGGGATCCTAGACACCTGGTTTAGTGAGAGAAAACTATGGTGTTTTGGATTTTTGATGGCACAAAGATAACAATTTTTATCGATTTTAGTTAGACTAATTGTTAAATACTGTATATTTATATTTGTAGTTTCCCTGAAGATGATAATAAACATTATCGAAAGCTTGGAATTATTATAAAGAGTTTTCTTTGAGATTGCTGCTACCCCAATATTTCAACTTTGTTTCCTAACTGTTCAGCAAAGATTATATACCTGTTATATATATATATATATATATATATATATATATATATATATATATATATATATATATATATATATATATATATATATATATATATATATATATATATATATATATATATATATATACAGGGTGTAACAAAAATACAGGTCATAAATTTAATCACATATTCTGGGACCAAAAATAGTTCGATTGAACCTAACTTACCTTAGTACAAATATGTACATAAAAAAAGTTATAGCCCTTTGAAGTTACAAAATGAAAATCGATTTTTTCCAATATATCGAAAACTATTAGAGATCTTTTATTGAAAATAGACATGTGGCATTCTTATGGTAGTAGTATCTTAAGAAAAAATTATAGTGAAATTTGGACAGCCCATAAAAATTTTATGGGGGTTTTGTTACTTTAAACCCCCCCAAACTTTTGTGTACGTTCCAATTTAACTATTATTGTAGAACCATTAGTTAAACACAATATTTTGAAAACTTTTTTGCCTCTTAGTACTTTTTCGAAAAGTCAGGTTTTATCGAGATATTTTGAATATTTGTCAAATCCACCACATATTTGTATATGGCTAAGTACGATTATGGAGACTTCGTAATAATATGAAAAGGGTACCCCCCGTTAAGATAGGCAAAATGCCCTCACTCCCAGAATTCAATTTTATTAATTTTTTTACGTTCTATGCAACTAAAAAATGAGATAACGCGGATTTTTAGATCGCCACCCCCCTTACCCCTCCCCCCACAGCCAAAAACGTATATTTTTAGATTTAATTTTTTTTAGTTGGGTTGCAATTGATTTAAAAATTTCAAAAAATTCACAGGTGTAGCTGAGGCTTTTACAAAACACGTCCATTTTTTACGGACACATAGGTCGAGTGTACATAACCTCAAATTTTTGTTTAACTTTTTTAAAACCTATAACTTTTTTTTGGAGGGGGCTGCAGGTCCAATTTTTTTTGTATTTTGTGAATTTTATCAAAAGCTATCTATCTGATTTTTTTCAGATTTTTCCGTCAGGTGCGCCATCTTGAAAAATCAAGAAAACTGTTTTTTTTAGGGGTTTTTGGGGATTTTCTCCATTTTATAGACTGTAACATAGATCAACTCAAGGTTTTGTTAATAGATTATGTATAATTTAAAATAACTGAGTATATTAGGATATTCAAAAATTGGGCGAAACACTTTTAAACCCCCCAAAAAACATGTTTTTTTTTAAGTTTTGTAAGGATTTTTGCGGGTCTTATTATATTTTTTGTGGTCGATACAGCCTGAATATTTTTTTTATTTTTTTTTACGTTCTATATGATTTTAAAAAATTAGGACTCATCGCAATATTAGCCCACTTCCCCTATTCCCCCTCCCCCACAGCCACAAATGTAAATTTTTCGATTTTATTTTTTTTTAAGTTGGTTTACAATTACATTATAAATGTTATTCTGAAGCTATTTTTTTGTGGCATTTTTGTAATTAACTATTCTAAATGGTGATTTTTTAGTTAAATCGTGGCTTATTGCCCATTTAGAATAGTTAATAATTATTAAATTATAAATTACAAAAAAATCACACGCACAAGCTGAGGCTTTTACAGATCATCTATTTTTATGGACCCGAAGGTCGAGTGTACATATTATAACCTCTTTTTTTTTTGTTTTTTAATAGCTACGTAAATTTTTTTGGTGATGGCTGCATATCTATTTCTTTTTGTGTTTTGTGTATTTTATCAAAAGCTATATTTCTGACTTTTTTCAGATTTTTGCGTAAGGTGCGCCATCTTCAAAAATCCGCAAAGCTGGTTTGTTCGGTGGTTTTTAGGGATTTTCTCCATTTTATATACTTCAAAATAGATTAACTCAAGGTTTTTTATAGGTTATATAGGTATAATTTGAAATAACTGAGTTTTTAGGGATATTTTATATAATTTGCTATTGAATAAACTTAAAAACAACCTGCTAGTTTTCACAATCATAAACTTACCAGGATGACACGTTCCACAATTACAATTACGTTTCACAATTAAAACTTCCCCTGTTTCCATACCTACATCAAAGTTTGTCCGACTAGACACCGTTAAACTATTAACATATTTTCAGCTTGCTATTAATCAGCTTTTTTGGTACGCGGGATCTAGACCTAATATTTTTTGAGATCAATACAGCCTGAATATTTTTCATTTTTTTTACGTTTGATGTGTTTAAAAATAAGCCTTAGCCCAATTTTAGCCCTCCTACCTCTCAACCTGCCCAATAAATCATCATTTTTTCGTTTTCATTTTTTTCTCAGTATATCTGTTGCTCAGTTTGTCCTCAAGTAAACTACATTTAACAAAATAATTTCAAATTTTTGCAATATTTTTATATAAAGTAAAGATGTCATTGGACTCGAGTGTTAAAAGTTGGTGTGAACACAAGTTGATTTGCTCTCTGGTGAAAAAAGTTGTTTTAGTACGGAAGTAAACATTGGTTTTTGGTGAAATTTTCACAAAGTGTGTGGTGAATTCAACATTTCAACTGTAAGTCATCTTTTTGTTAATTTGATGCACGTAAGAGAGGAGATTTGCAATAATATTATACAGAACAATATTTTTTTAAGTTACAAATACAACAAACATTGAATATAACAAAAACGTGTATAATTAAACATTAATGAATATTTAATTACTGAAAGCCATAAATAAATTAGCAAACAGAAGTACGGCCAAATATTCTGCGACGTTGCCGGCGTGTGCAAAATATCTGAGACCTTACCAAAACGTAATTAAAAATAAGAAGATAATAATAATAATAATTACTATTAGACACAGGTTACATTTTCCTATTTTTTGTGTATATTATAAGCTTTAAGTGAACTAAAAATATATTTTTCTCGCATTATATTGATAAAGATTTTCAGTCTAGAAAACAAACAACAAGACAAATAGATGAACAACGAAGAAAATAAAACAGAAGGAAAAAGACACAAACCGGAGCAAGACAGCTCGATTGAAGAAGACAAAGAAGAGCAACATAAAAGCAAAAAAGCTCCAGACACGCACATAAAAAAAGTAAGTACAATATTAACGGACATGGAGGAGATTAAGATATTGCTGAGCCAGATGAGGCAAGAAATTAAAGAAGATATTCTGGAAAGCAAAACAGAGATTAAAGATGAAATCAAGGATATGAAAAACGAACTGGAAGATATTAAGCAGAAGCTTAAGCAAAACAAAGCAGAAACAGAAAATTTAAAAAGAGAAGTAGAAAAAAAAGAACAAAAATGGGAGAAAGAAAATGAAGAACTCAAAAAAGCGTTAACACTCATGGAGAATAGATTAGAGAAGATCGATAAAGAAAAAATACGCAATAAATTAATCATAACAGGAATTCAGGTAGATCTGGAAGATGAAGTTAGACTAAGAGAAAACATACAAAAAATGATGGAAACAGAGCTGCAACTGAAAATAGAAGTTAAAAGTGCGTTTAAGATAGGATACAAGAAATGTATAATAGAAACGAAGAGCTGGGAAGACAAACAGAAAATACTGCAAGAAAAAGGTAAACTCAAATACACAAGAGACTGTAGAGAAATATACATAGATGCAGCGCTGACGTTCAAGGAAGCAAAGATACAAAAAGAAATCAGAGACATAGCAAAACAACAGAGAAGCAAAGGAGCAAAAGTAAAAATCAGATACCAGAAATTAGAAATAAATGACAAAGTGCTAAAATGGAATGCAAGAGAAAATAAACTTATAGAAATTGAAAATGTCCCAAAAAACTAGACAAAAGAGAACGGATGGATGAAAAGGAAACAGACAATGCAAACGAAGAGGTAAATGAGTCACGGTATATTCAAAATAATAAGAAAAATACAAAAAAAAAGGAAGAGAATTAAAAAAATGACAAAAAAAATTGGAACATGGAACGTCAGGACACTGCTAGAAGAAGGAAAAATGGAAGAGCGAGCGACACAGTTGAAACAATACAATATAGATATTGCAGGAATTCAAGAAACCAGGTGGGGGGGACATGGAAAAATCGAAAAAGAAAATTATACAGTATGGTATGCTGGAGAAGAAAAACAAGGATATGGAGGAACTGCTTTTATTGTGTTAGGAGAAATGAGGCATAAAGTTATGGAATTTAAACCCATAAGTCAAAGATTATCATACATAAGAGTAAACAGCAAACCGAACAAGTTGTCCATAATAAATGTCTATGCACCCACAGAAAACAGTGATGACTTAATAAAACAACAGTTCTATGAAACACTAGAAGAAAATGCCGAAAAAATCCCGGGAGAAGATATATTAATTATTATAGGCGATTTCAACGCACAAATAGGTAAAGAAAAATGCTTTAGGGAGGTTGCAGGGGAAAACTCATTACATAGCACAACAAACAATAATGGAGAAAGATTATGTAATTTAGCAGCGGCATTAAACATGGACATAAGTAGCACGAGATATAAACACAAAAACATACACAAGATAACATGGATGAGACCAGGCAGTCTGGAGGGGAATCAAATAGACCATGTACTTATTAAAAAGTCACACAAACAGTCGATAAATGACGTGAGATCTCACAGAGGGGCAAACATCGATTCGGACCATATGCTAGTGATTGCAAAATGTAAAATAAAAACAACAAAGAATGAAAGACGAAAAGCACAGGGAAGATGGGACGTAGATAAATTGAAAGATAAAGGAGTAAAAAGAAGATTTGTAAAAGAAGTAAATGTAGAGATGCAGTTCAAGGAGGAACAAGAAATGGAGGAGCAGTGGAAAAAAATCAAACAAGGAATAAACACTGCAGCAGAGAAAGTAGTTGGAAAATGCAAAAAGAAAGAAGAAACAATTGGTTTGACGAAGAGTGCAAACTAGCAGTGGACGAAAAGAATAAAACAAGATTGAAATGGCTAAGCACAGGTAAAGAAGAGGAACGAGAAAAATACCAAGATCAAAGGAAAAAGACAAAGAAATTGTTTAAATCAAAGAAAAATAAAAAAGTAGACGAAATTATGAACGAAATCGAAACAGAAAATAAGAGACACAATTCAAAACCACTGTACCAATACTTAAAGCTAGGTAGTAGAAAACGGACAGCTAATGTAGCCATAGAAGCAGAAACATGGCAGAAGTATTTCGAAGAAATGTATCAAGAAACGGATGTAGAAGAAGAAAGAGAAACAATAATGAACCCGGAACAAGGTGAAGAAGAAGAATTGACCTATACAGAAGTAAAAGATACAATATGCAAACTGAAAAAGGGGAAAACAGCGGGAGACGACGGAATATGTGCAGAACTTATAAAATACGGGGGTGAAGCACTATACACAAAGATTTATGAACTAATACAGAATATATGGAATAAGGAAACAATGCCCGAAGAATGGAAGAAAGGAATTATTGTGACAATCCCAAAACAAGGAGACCACAGGATATGTAAAAACTACCGAGCAATTAATTTACTGAATGTAACATATAAAGTACTGACTGGGATAATTAGAGACAGACTAACAATATACACAGAACAAAGCATAGGAGACTACCAGTACGGTTTCAGAAAAGGAAGATCCACGATAGATGCTATCCATACACTAAAACAAGCGATAGAGAAAACATACGAGTACGACGGAGAAGCACATATACTTTTTCTAGACTTTAAACAGGCTTTTGACAAACTAAGTAGAAGAAAAATGATCCAAGACTTACAAGAGAGCAAAATACCAAATAAAATTATAAGAATGATAGAAATGACAATGCGAGATTCCCAAGCAACAATAGACACCGGAAGAGAGAGAACAGAAATAATAAAAATTAAAAATGGAGTAAGACAAGGAGATGCGCTCTCAACTGTACTATTTATTCTATCATTAGATAAGATAATAAAAAAGTTGTCAAAAGCAGGAACTATAAATAAAAATACAGTACAAATAATTGGTTATGCGGACGATATAACCATAGTAGCAACAGATAAAAAGGCATTAAAGAAAACCTTTCAAGAAATAGAAAACGAATCCAAACTAAGAGGACTGGAAATAAATGAAAATAAAACAAAATACATGAATGTAAGTAAAAAAAAGAAGACGCAACTGACAGAAATGACAATAGACGCACACAGCTTCGAAGAGGTTGAAACATTCAAATATTTGGGAGTATTAGTCAACAGAAGAAATGAAAGTGTAGATATGAAAAGAAGAATTCAAGCAGGAAACAAAGCATTCTACAGAAATAAAAAAAATTTCAAAGATAAGAAGATAAGCCGAAATACAAAAATGAAAATCTACAAAACGACCATAAGACCAATAGTGCTATATGCTTTGGAGACATTCACATTAACAGCAAGAGAAGAAGAGCAGCTGAAAGTTTTTGAGAGAAAAATTATGAGAAAAATTCTGGGACCAAAGAGGGAAAACGAAGAGGATGCAAGACAATGGATGAACCACGAAATACAAGAATGGATGGGTCAAGAGAACATAGTAAGAGCAACAAAAGCACAGAGAATTAGATGGTATGGACACATAATGAGAAGAGAGAAGAACAATCCGTTAAGAGTTATAACCGAATGGATACCACCAGGTACAAGAACCAGAGGCAGGCCTAAACTCAGATGGAGACAACAAGTGGAAGAAGACTTACGAAGTATGGAAATTAGAAATATAGGAAGCAAAATCAGAGAGAGAGAAGAATGGAGAAAGGTAGTGGAAACAGCGAAGTCACACCAGCAATTGTAAAACCAAAGTCAGAATGGGATGATCCCCCACAAAAAGGATCTTCAAGTGAAAACAGCTTCAGCTTCCTCGGGAGCGTACAGCTTGTATATATATATATATATATATATATATATATATATATATATATATATATATATATATATATGTCTTCATATCAAGGCGAGATCCGTTTGTATCATAAGCTATACAAGATGAGATCCGTTTTGCAAGGCGAGATCCGATTTTGGATCTCACCTTGTATTCACGTGTATATAGTGACATCTCGATGTAACAATGGTTAGGGTACAAGGAAATCGATTTTTGTCTGGACCTCATTTTGCACCCCTTTTGGTGAATTTTATATTGCAGTGGTTCCACTAAATCCGCTGTAGAGGGCAGCGCGCGCGATCCGTTGTGTATATGGTAAATATATATTTTGCGGACAACCCGAGATCCGGTAAATTTGGAAACATCGCAAATGAATTTTACGGTCAGCTCTCTCACTCAGCTTATGTCTAGCTTGAATAAGAATGTTTACATTATTTAAGGGCTCTGTCCAGAAAGGCGATTGTCAAATATCTCGAGAACTAGACGGCATATCGAAAAAACTTTGGAATGCTTTTTGAATGGTTTTTCAAAATCTATATACTTATGCAATAGCAGGGTTCTTATTCTGCCTGCGAAAGCGGTGGGTGTAGCAACTTTGAATTTTCAACTGAAACACTTTATTTTTAATTAAATAGTTGAAATTTAGAATTAAAAATACACAACTTTTGTTTGAATCGATAATAGCTTCTTTAATCTAGTCGGAAGAGCTTCAAAATCGTCGTTTTGATGACATTTTTAGGGTTTAGGGGTACCTCAGGTAGTTAGCTTAAAACGTAAGAAATAAATTTGAATAGTTAATGTTTATTGATAAACAAAGCTCCAATTCTATTTTACTTCAACTCATTTTAAGGCTATTTCAATAAACTAATCGGTTCTTTTTTCAGTTTTTTGGTAAAACATTGTAACTTATAGACGAAAATTCTTAAAATCGGCTATTTTTCATTTAAATTGTCAATAAATAATTAAATTGAGAAAAAATTGGTCAGATTTACATAAATTTTGTTATTCCGTCCATATAGAAACTAAAACAATTGTTACGTAGTTACACTGAGTGTCATAAAAACCGTGTATTTTTACTCATTCCTTTGAGCTATTTCACGTAATATCGAGATATAAGTTGTATTTTAACATAAGTTATATTAACGTTAAACTGACTTAATTTATAGTTTTATAAGCAACAATTAAGTAGAGCGAAATTTATAAAACCTTATTTAAATTGTTTTACATGCTCTATAATGCGGTTATCTTAAATTTTGTTTTGAATGTTTTTCTTCTTACTGGTAGACAAAAAATGGCAAAATGTGCATTTTTGACATCAAATTGTTGATAACCAACATAGTTACTACTCAAAATATTAAAAAAAACTAACCGTCGGTATAACAGGTTGCCTGGAAACCAGATGCAGAACAGTACCATAAATGTTTTAGACTTTTTAGCACTTTCTTTAAGTGAAATTTAAAATCATTTACCACCCATGTGCACTCATTACGGAATCTGTTACAAGAATTTCAGCGATTTCAGCCATTTTTTCAAAATTTATTTGGATTTTCTCTAGTAATCCTTCCAAAAGACAATACATAAATGGTGAATACCTTTTACACCAACTTCAAGGAGGATAATTTATACAGGTACATACCTGGAATTATTATATGGACCGATCACTCTTGTTAGAGTATAGTTCGCTCAAATATGAGCTCTTTTAATCCATTTCACGCGGTAAATTAGTCCGCTTTTCCTTTAGGTCTTAGTTCATAGGTTGTGATGTTTTTTTGCCCTCTCTACTATCTTCTTCCACTCTCTCCGGTCCTGAATCTTTTCTCTCCAGTTTGCAATTTCCATATTTGATATATCGTCTAGCAGTTGATCTTCCCATCTAATTTTTGGTCTTCCTCTTGGTCTATTTTTTACTGGTTTCCAGTTCATTATCTTCCTGATCAGTTCTTCTACCCCTCTTCTTTCTGTGTGCCCAAACCATCTGAGGCTTTGTGCTTTAATGAATTTTACTATATCTTCTCCTTTATTTATATTTATTATTTCATGGTTCATCAGCTTTCTATATTCCCCTGTTTCTGTCTTTACTGGGCCATGTATCTTTATAATTTTTCTCTCAATTATTTTTAACTTTTCTTCATCTTTTTCGTAAGGCACATTACTTCTGCTTCATAGGCTATCACTGATCTGATTGCTGCTGTGTATATTTTTGATTTTGTTTTTTTGCTCAGGTTTTTGTCCTTGAGTAGTTGGTGATATTTCCAATATACTCTATTACCTGCTTTAATTCTGTCGTTTATCTCTATACTCCTTCCGTTTTTGCCGTCCACCATCACCCCCAGGTATTTGAAGCAATCTACTCTCTGTAATGTATTTTCACCTATCTTTATTTCTGCTATTCTGTTTACATTGTCTCGTGTGCTTATAAGATATTTTGTTTTATTCTGATTGATTATTAGTCCTCTCGTCTTTGCTTCTCTTACCAGGGTTAAAAGTTCCTCTTCTAGTCTTTTTTTATCTCGTGCTACCAGTCCCAGTTCATCTGCATATCCTATGATCTGTGTTGAGCTTTGAATAATTGTCTTTTTCAGCCCTGTGTCCCTAATTACTCCTTCTAGAGCGATATTAAATAGTGTCGTTTGTCGTTGACAGACTGTCTCCTGGTCTTACTTCAAGTTCTATTTTGATGTCATTTGTATCGCCCTCATTTGTTTTAACTTTTGCTGTTGAGTCTTTTATTGTCATTCTAGTTAGTCTTATTAGTTTTGCCGGTATCTCCATTTTTTTCATTTCTTTTAATAATTGTTGTCTGTATATGCTGTGGAAGGCCTGTTGGAAGTCGATGAATAGTATGTGTAATTCTATGTCATGTTCATAGCTTTTTTCAATTGTTTGTGTCAGTACGTGTATTGCATCTATTGTTGATCTTCCTTTGATCTATTGTTCTAAAACCCTGTTGATATGGTCCTATAATTTTTTCTGTGTATTGATTTAGTCGGTTTCTTATAATTGTGATCAATATCTTATACGTTGTATTTAGTAGCATAATTGGTCTGTAGTTGCAGCACTTAGTTGGATCTCCTTTCTTAAAGATTGGTGCGATGTGTCCGTTTTTCCATTCTATGGGCATGCTTTCGTCCTTCCAAATTGTAACCATTAACTTGTGCATTCGCTTCGTGAGCTCCTCTCCGCCGTTGATGATCAGTTCGTTGTTGATTTCATCTGGCCCTGGCGTTTTGTTTACTTTTAGTTGTTTTAATACCTCCATGAATTCCTGATAAGTAGGTGCGACTTCCTCTTCATCTCTGTTATCTCTTATATCCTCATCCTCTGAATATGCCTTATTGTCGTTTTTGTATAGGTCCGTGAGATGTTTTTCCCAATCTTTTTTGTTTATTTTTGTGACAGATTTTTTGGTACTGTGTTGTTGTTTTATCTATTCGAACAATTTCTTGTTGTCTTTATTATTCGTTTCTAATTCTTGCATTTGTTCAGAGATCCATGTGTTCTTCTTTCTTCTATAGAGTTTCAATGCTTCTTGTTTTTCTTTTCTATATTGGTCCAGTTGTTCCTGTTCGGCACTTTGTAGCCATTTGTTTCTTGCGAGGTGCTTCAGTTGACTTTTTTGGTGACATTCCTCATCAAACCATTCTTTCGATTCTTTGTTTTTTTGGAATCCTATTATTTGTTCTGCTGTCTCTATTATGCTGTTCTTTATGTTTTTCCATTCTCCTTCTATTTCTATGTGCTCGTACTGACCCAATTTCTGTTCCAGTTGTTCTGTATATTGTTGCTTTGTTTCTTGCGTTTTCAGATTGGCTATATTCCATTTCCTCCTTTTTCCTTCCTTATGATTATTTGCTTTGATTATTTTCATCTTAAGTTTTGCTATCAACAATATGTGGACAGTGCCTCAATTTGCCCCTCTATATGACCTTACGTCTTGTACTATTTGTGTCCACTTTTTCGAAATTAGAGTATGATTTATTTGGTTTCCATCCATTCTTCCTGGTATCATCCATGTTATTTTGTTTTCTTTTTTATGTTTATGCCCAGTACTAACTATATATGTATTTGTTGCTGCTGCTAGGTTGCAGATTTCTCCTCCATTATCATTCGTAATTTCATGAATGGTTTCTTTGCCAGCTACATTACGATTATAGTCCTCCTTTCCGATCTTTGCATTGAAATCACCCAATATTATTAATATGTCATTCCTCGGAATATTTTCACAGGTTTCTTACAGGATGTCTTAGAATTCTGTTTTATCTTCTTGGTTTGCTTCTTCGGTGGGTGCATAGCAATTGACTATCGAGATGTTGGCTTGTTTATTTTCTTATGTAAGATATCCTTTCATTAACTGCTTTGAATTGTATCAGTTTTCCCTCATTTTTTTGTTCACCATAAATGCCGTACCATTCGTTCCCTGTTTGTTTTCTCCCGAATAATACATGCTAAAGTTTTTCTTCTCAATTTTTCCTTCTTTCTTCCATAGTATTTCCTGTATGGCTAGGATTTCTAGTTGGTATTTTTTCATTTCAAGAGCTATTTCTTGCATCTTACCTGCTGCCAGCATGGTTCTAATATTCCAAGAGCCCATTCTAATGGGTTTTGTTCTTTTCTTCTTATTGAGATTCTTTCTTTATTTTGTGTGCGTTATTTTGTTTTCGTTAACCGTTTGCATTTCCGAGTCTTTTTTGCCATGTCAATATCAAATTTCAGCCGCTGTTCTTCGTTAATTAGTTTTTTGAATTTTCTATCAGCTGTTCTCTCTCTTCGTCCCATATCTAGATTTTGCCATTCACTATTAATTTCTTGTAGCCGATTTTCGTTTGCTTACCTTTGCTTCTTTCGTCCTTTGCTATTTTAGTTATTTCTTTTTGTATTTCTTTTTCTTTCGATGTCCAATCGTTGTTTATATAGATACGATCTTTATGCTGTTTTAGTTTACGTTTCTTGTTTAGGATTTCCATTTTATCCGTGAGGGCTTCTGTTTCTATTGCGCATACTGTTTCTCCTATTTTTTTGCACTTCTTAGTTTTATTTGTATTTGCAACTCTTGGGCTCTGAAATTTTCCATTTCTTCTTTTAATTTCTTATAATCATTTGTTTCTACTTTCAACCCAGTTACGATCAAGCTTTTCTTTTTGCTAAATTTCTCCAGTTGCTCCATTCATTCATGTAGCTGTTTTACTTCTTTTTTTAGTTTTTGTTTCTCTGCTTTTACACCCATTAACTCTTTATTGGTTTGTTGTTATTCTTTCCTTATTTGTTTTATTTCCTGAAGCATTTCATCGTTTTTATTCATTAGCTCTTTCATTATTGTATTCATAACATTTTCCATGTCTTCCTTGTTTTCGTTGCCTGCTTTGCTTGGTGACCGTTTTTTAATTTTACTTCTATAAAAACAATCATCCAAGTTTTCTCTTTTGCGTTTCGTTTCATCATCGGTTTCACTTCCTGTGACATTTTTTCCATTTTCTAGGAGTGCAGCGCTAAATACCTGGAATACCGATATTAGATTATCAACAATACTTAAAAAATGAAAGTTACCAATTCACCGGTAGTTAATGGGTTATTTAAAAATTACCTGCGCACCAGAGTTGCCAGTTGGTCTGTAATTAGGATGGGGATTAAAGTAGATACGAATTCACCGGGACCCGGAAATATGCACACCCTGATATTCTAGTTACGTAAGCTCGTCCGATTGGTGCATGACGTTAACAACAGAGTAAAGCATAGTCCCGTCTATGCGTTCGTAATACGAACGCGAATGAAATTTGAGAATAGTACAAATGAATGAATTATGACTAAAAGAAACTAAGTGATTTTTATAGTTTAGAGGAAAATTATTAAACTATTTACTTTTATTTAAATTGATTTTCAGTTATTTGTAAAGTACCCAGTTTCTTGATTATATTGGTATCCGGAAAATAAAAATATTCATATAATCGATATCTACTAAAATTATTATATTTCGTTAGTTGGCAAACATTGATTAGTGGCCTACACATTAGTAAATATAATTTTTACCAAGGGGAAGAAAAGCCCCAAAATAAAACCATAAATTTAATGGATTGATAAAAAAACAAAATTTTTTACTTTTTAAATAATGTATTTCATCAGATTTAAGTAAGAGGCTTGGAAAAGACAAAAATAAGTTTTACAGTTTTCATGCCATGCACTTTATTTAAATTTTGTGCATGTGAAATAGACGTACATACAGCAACTATGTAGCAGTTTTCATAATTTTTCTTTTACGCAATGTCAGGTTGTTAAGAGACTTGTTTAATTCTTTAATTCGGAAGTACATCCGAGACCTAAAAAATAACTTGTTCGCTTTGTTAGAACAGTCTACAGTTACACTTTTGGACATAAGGTTTTCTAAATAATTTTTAGTTACCAAAATGGAATCACCATTCATGTGGAAGGAAAAATTGCCTCCAGTTACTTAATATATGACAAGAGAGTGTCTGATGGTTTACATAAACCACACTTACTCAAATGATCAACCCACGTGTACGTTGAAACATCTACGGATTGAATACTGGAGTCCTTCAATTTATGGCAGATATAACCAGCCAAATTCTCCAAACCATCATACTCGAGGTCACTAAGGTTTTTTTCATTCTAACTCTCATTGAAAACTTGAAAATCCACAACTGTTTCGTTGTTAGAATCCAGTCTTTGGATCAATTGTCCAGAAATTGGTAAATCTGGGATGTCGTCTGTTTAAACGTTCGAAAATTCGTTCCGTTGTCTCTCCTACCCGTATATAACTTTTATAAAATAAAATAAAGCTTTTTGTTAACACTTTAAAAAAATTTTTAATGGGTTTTCCCCGAAAAGAGCTTCATTTTTTGGTACTATGTATCACGTTAAAATATTTGATTTGGAATTTGAAGGATAATATCGTCTTTTTTATGAGCTGCAAATTTACTTTTACTGGTTCTATAGACTAAAAATATACTAAAAATATAAAAATTTTTCGTTTTTTTTATATGCTACATTTTTTCCAAGAATATTTTTTCGATATAATACTTACTTTTTGAGTATTTGCGAAAAACCGCCGAAAAACGTGTTTTTTTTTGTTGAAAAGTAAATATTTTTAGTCGCAAGTGACTCTAGTACCTACTACTAAATTAACCTAGCACCTAAGTTAAAAAAACTCTATAGAACAAAAGTTGCTTAAACTTAGTCAGATCTGTTTCCGGACTTATTTTAAACGTATATTTTTTCACCCTCCAAGTAAAAGCAATCAACGGCACAAATTCAACTTTGAAGTGGGGGATGGGTAGAATCTAAATCCAAATTTTCATGAAATTAGGAGTTGACCCTTAAAATTATGTGTGTTTCTTTTTATCTTTTAAATCATTTTACTTAAAATCATTTTTTAACTATCAAATAATAATTTCTACATATTGAGTTATTTTATTTTTTAAACTTTAATAATATTTATAAAAAATTTTACTTTCTTGTAATGTATTTTTAAAACAAGCAATCATTTAAATAATTATTTTGTAACAATTTGTATTATTTAAGAATATAATAATTACATTTTGGTTTCGTAGTAAGTGTTTTTTAAGAATATTAATGTATAGTTTTAAAATATTGTATTGCAAATAATTATCATTATTAAATGGTTATTATTTGTCAAGTATTCTTTTTCTTTTTTCACACCCTTATGTATGTAATAAAACTAAGGGACTTTCTGAAAGGTCAATCGTAGACGTTAAACAGGGGCGTCATTTGGGCGTTTGCATTTGCCCCCCCCCTGGCCCTAAAAAATGACCGAAATTTACAAAAAATACATCAATATTCATCATAACATCATATATAATGTATAATATATATAGTGCTTGCCCCCCCCCCAAACAAAATTTCAAATGACGCTCCTGACGTTAAAGACACAAAAGAAGCGATACTTAAAAGTTACGCCCATTATACAGGGTGTCCCGAAAAGAATGGTCATAAATTATACCACAGATTCTGGGGTCAAAAATAGGTTGATTGAACCTCACTTACCTATATACAATAGTGCACACAAAAAGAGTTACAGCCCTTTGAAGTTACAAAATGAAAATCGATTTTTTTTCATATATCGAAAACTCCTAGAGGTTTTTTATTGATAATGGACATGAGGAATTTTTATCGCAGTATCATCTTAAAAAAAAATTATAGTGAAATTTGTGCACCCCGTAAACATTTTAAGGGGGTTTTGATCCCTTAAACCCCCCAAACTTTTATGTACGTTCCAATTAAATTATTATTGTGGCACCATTAGTTAAACACAATATTTTTAAAACTTTTTTGCCTCTTAGTACTTTTTTGATAAGCCAGTGTTTATCGAGATATTTTGAATATTTGTCGAATCCACCACATATTTGTATATGGTTAAGTATGATTATAGACACCTGTTAATAATCTGAAAATTTATTTATAACTTAAATTTTTGGTATATTTTGAAAAAGAAGCCACATCTCGATAAAAGTTGACTTATCAAAAAAAGACTAAGAGGCAAAAAAGGTTTAAAAACACTGTGTGTAACTGATGGTACCACAATAATAGTTTAATTGGAACGTACACAAACATTTTGGGGGGTTTAAAAGAACAAAACCCCCATAAATTTTTTATGTAAATATAGTAAAAAAGAAGCCTCATCTCGATAAAAACTGGCTTATCGAAAAAATATTAAGAGGCAAAAAAGTTTTAAAAACGTTGTGTTCAACTAATGGTACCACAATAATGAATTTATTGGAACGTACACAAAAGTTTGGGGGGGTTTAAGGGAACAAAATCCCCATAAATTTTTTATGGGGTGGACAAATTTCACTATAATTTTGTTTTAAGGTGGTCCTGCCATAAGAATGATACATGTCCGTTTTCAATAAAAAATCTCTGAGAGTTTTCGATATATTGAAAAAAATCGATTTTCATTTTGTAACTTCAAAGAGCTGTAACTTTTTTTATGAGCACATTTGTACTAAGGTAAGTTAGATTGAACCGAACTATTTTTGACCCCAGAATGTGTGGTATAATTTATGACCATTCTTTTCGGGACACCCTGTATATCTTTATATCGTGCGAAATATACAATACAACACGAGCTCCAACCGCTCGACTAATACTCTTTAGAGCTGGCATCAGTGTGTGATCTCGCGTTGAACGGTAAATATCTAAAATTTCGTATATAAGTCCTCCCCTTTACTTTTCAGCGACGGATCTCGTTTCGCTGTAAATTTATCAGAAAAATTTAAGTACAAAAATCTTTTCCCCTCTAAGTGTGCCATGATTAATATGTTAATTATAAAGATACTTATGAACAATATACTCCAATAATTAATTTCCTATTGGTGGATCTCGGGTTGTCCTCGATTTAGTCGGATCTCGCCTTGATATGAAGACGTATATATATATATATATATATATATATATATATATATATATATATATATATATATATATATATATATATATATATATATATATAGTGACTGTTAATAATACAAAATGAATAATTTTGGGGAATGCAGTCAATGTGTTTTGGGCTGATTAGAAGAGAAACACTTTGAACTTTTGTCGAGTATGTTATTATAAGTATGTTAGTTATTTTGTAAACCACGAGCAGTAAGTTGTTATTTTTCTAGTTTTCATCTAAAATTAAACATTTGTATTTTTAGATTGTCTTGATAAAGGAAATAAATTGTCCGAAAGCTCGACAAAAGTTCAAAGTGTTTCTCTTCTAATCAGCCCAAAACACATTGACTGCATTCCCCAAAATTATTCATTTTATATATATATATATATATATATATATATATATATATATAAAGATGTCATTGTGATATCTTTTAGGTGGGATACAAAAAACAAAAATAAAACACAATAATCAATTTAAGAAAAATACATTATTTTAATATATCATACTTCTTGTCGTTTTGTGAATCAAAACATTTTGTTCTTTGTTCATTAGTTTGTATTTAGTAGGTACCCTAATATTACCTTACATTATACATATTCTAATTATTCAAACATGTGCTTGTACCATCTACGTATCCCGAATGAAGTACGTGCCTCCTAGTGGCGGGATACGGGCAACAATACATTGGCTTATAGGGCAGTCCTTACAGTAGGGATCCTGGCCTATACAGAAAAATGCAGGCGGGTGTGGGGTAATACTGCACTTTGGTTGCATTGGTGGTGTATTGGCTAAACGTGCAGGACAGGGCAGGGTATGGTGCTGATAGAAAAGGCATTCAGGCATCAAATATCCAAAAATCTTTTCAGGCCATAATAATGAAAAGACCTTCTCCAAACGAAATAAAAACTTATACTGAAATGATGGCATCTCCTGAGGTAAAATGTTCCGGAAGTAAAATGAGCCTCCATTCGGATCTCCGGGTGAGGACTATCTCAGGGGGAACACCATTACAGGTTAGAAAAATCAGGATAGGGTCTTGGAATCTTGGTAGTCTTACAGGTAAGAGTCTGGAGTTAGTGGATGCGCTCAAACGAAGAAGAGTTCAAATTGCTTGTATTCAAGAAACTAGGTGGAAAGGACAAAGGGCGAAAGAACTAGGTGATGGATATAAATTGTGGTATGTAGGGAGTAGTAACACTAGAAATGGAGTTGGTATAATTGCTGATAGTGAAATGAAAGATAACGTAGTAGAAGTTTTAAGAACGAGTGATAGAATGATGTCAGTGAAATTTGTAATTGATAAAGAGGTATTGAATGTTGTGTGTGTGTATGCTCCTCAAACAGGTCTGGGTGAGAATGAAAGAAGAGCTTTCTATGATCAATTGGGAGACATACTGAGTGATATTACAGCGGAGGAGAAAGTTATAATAGGAGGTGATTTCAATGCACATGTGGGCCAAGCCAAGACAGGATATGAAACAATACATGGGGGATTAGGCTTTGGAACTAGAAATGAAGCTGGAGATGACATGCTAGAATTAGCAACAGCATTGGATATGGCGATTGTTAACACATTCTTTAAAAAGAGAGAAACTCAAATTATTACCTACAAAAGTGGACAACATCAATCCCAAATAGACTACTTCATGATAAGGAAAGAAGACATACGTGAATGCAAGGACTGCAAGGTAATAGTTAGTGAGACAGTAAGCCAACAACATAAGCTGCTTGTTCTGGACATCGAAGTAAAAAGCGAAACTAAACAAAAATATCGGAGAGGACCACAAAAAATCAAGTGGTGGATGCTAAAAGATGAGAAGGAAGGTCTATTCAGGGAAAGAATAGTAGAAAAAATATGTTGGAACATGAAAGGAAGCCCTAACACAATTTGGAGAAAAATGGCCAATATTATTAGAGAGACGGCTATTGAAATACTTGGGAAAACGTCAGGAAAGAAGTTTGAAGATAAAGAGACTTGGTGGTGGTTAAATGAAGTACAAGGAAAAATAAAAGAGAAGAGAAAATTATATAAAAAGTGGCAAGAAACCAGATCGGACATAGATCTTCAAAACTATATGGTCGCCAAAAAGGAAGCGAAAGTAGCAGTAGCAAAAGCTAAAGCAGAAGCGTATTCAAACCTATACGATCAACTTGATACCAGGGAAGGCGAAACGAAGATATATAAAATAGCCAAACAGAGAGCGAAGAAAGCAAAAGATTTTAATCAGATTAGATGTATCCGAGATGAAAATAATAAAATACTAGTTCACGAAAGGGATGTCAAAAAGAGATGGAGAAAGTACTTTGACAGCTTATTAAATGAAGAATTTGACAGACAGCCTGTAGAGTCAACGGAGACAGTAGCAGCAATGGTCACCAAAATAACCAACGAGGAAGTGGCTCAAGCGCTTCAAAAAATAAAGAAAGGAAAAGCGGTAGGACCAGATGATATTCCTGGGGAAGTATGGAGAGCATTGGGAGAGACAGGAACAAGGTGGCTAGCAGGTCTATTTAATAGAATTATGGAAGTTGGACAAATGCCAGACGAATGGAGAAGCAGTATACTGGTACCTGTTTACAAAAACAAGGGAGATATACAACAATGTACAAACTACAGGGCTATAAAACTGCTTAGCCACACCATGAAAATATGGGAAAGAGTAATTGATAGACGGATACGTGAAGAGACCGAAATATCCGAGAATCAATTTGGCTTTATGCAGGGTAGATCAACAACAGATGCAATTTTCATTATAAGGCAGTTGATGGAAAAATACAGGAGTAAAGAAACAAACGCTCATATGGTATTCATTGATCTTGAGAAAGCATATGATAGAGTTCCTCGAGAGATTCTGTGGTGGGCACTCAATAAGAAAGGAGTCCCTGGTGAATATGTAAAGATTGTGAGGGATATGTATGAGGGAGTAACGACTAGTGTTAGGACAGGTGTGGGAGAGACTGATAAATTTCATGTGAAAGTAGGATTGCATCAAGGTTCTGTGCTTAGTCCGTATTTATTCTCATTAGTTTTGGACCAGATTACAGCGAAAATACAGGGTAACATTCCATGGTGCTTAATGTATGCTGATGATGTCGTGTTAGTAGGAAATAGTGAAAGAGACTTAGATCAAAAACTGGAACAGTGGAGACAAGCTCTGGAGGAAAAAGGTTTAAAACTTAGTAGGACAAAAACAGAGTATTTGGAATGTTCATTTAAAGATGGAGCTACTACAAATAAAATGGTATCTTTGGATGGTGAAATGATTGTAAAAAGCAATAGTTTTAAGTACCTAGGATCGGTATTACAGAGTAATGGAGAAATAGATGGAGATGCATGCAGTAGAATTAGGGCTGGATGGATGAAGTGGAAAGAAGCGAGTGGTGTGTTGTGTGACAGAAAAATTCCAATGAAGCTGAAGGGAAAATTCTGTAAAACAGCCATAAGACCAGCTATGATGTACGGAACTGAATGTTGGGCAGTGAAAAACAAAGAGGAACAGCGAGTGCATGTGGCGGAAATGAGAATGCTTAGATGGATGAGTGGAGTGACAAAGAAGGATAAAATTAGAAATGAGTATATTAGGGGAAGTCTAGGTGTGGCACCAATTGATGCCAAAATGAGAGAGCATAGGTTAAGATGGTTTGGTCATGTTCAACGTCGAGACGTTAACCACCCAATACGAAGAATAGCTGAAGTGCAGATTCCTGGAAGGAGTAGGAGAGGAAGACCAAAGAAGACCTGGGGGGAGACGATAAGGCAGGACATGTTGGTAAAGGGGATTAACATTGATATGGCCCAAGATAGAATTGTGTGGAGAAATGCAATTAGGGAAGCCGATCCCGCATAGGGATAAGGCAAAGAGAATGATGATGATGATGTGCTTGTACCATCTACATAACTTATATCTCTGCTCTGCCTATTATAATGTCATTTTCCTTCACGTTTACTGCCACGTAAAACACCATAAAAGGAATAAAGAAATTATTACCAAAGAATATAATATAGCTCCATATATACTCGTAGAGTATTCGGAGAGCATATTCGTTGGTATTACACTTTACAGTTCTAAAGTCTTCATCGCTGTCTTCGTCTATTACAGGTATAACATCTGTATTGTCAAAGAGTTTTGTAAGATATTCTGCTGGCTCGATGATTTTTGTAAAATATCTTCCATGCGATAAATATTATATTCTGACAGCTACATGCGAACAATAGCCTATGGTTATGTTGCCGTTTGCGCAACTCACATCTAAAACAGTATCTATCGTTTAATGTTTTCCAAACCATCTTCGTTTGGCTCATAATGCAAATAGTCCATGCTGTATGCTTGTCCTCATTAGGTAAATTATTCCGATTCATTTTTTTGCAGAAACTTATTCAAAAACAGGTTCTTATAACAAATCCACAAGGTGCCAGGCAGTACCGCGGTAGGAAAGTTGTTTAAACGAATTCAAAAAATCAATTTTTTCACTTGGGACAAATTTGTTTTAGATTCTTTGGATCAACCTGAGCAAAAAATATCTCTTGTGATTTTTCTATAAAACTGACTGTTGTCGAGTTACATGTAATTTAAAATTTGAAAAACGCGAAAATTGCCATTTTCAAGGCTTAATAACCCGATTAAAAATTATTACTATGAAAGTCATAAAGTGGCCAACTCAAAGTTTAAAGCCCCCCCCCCTGCAAAAGCCTGAATAAATTTTTGTCGATTTTTTATTACTATTATTAGTAATAATTAAAAATGAGCGCTAAGCACGTATTGAAGCGGCCGCCTGCGAGAGAGATGTACAATTCATTGGACGTTTTAAAAAAATATCGATTGGAAGTCAAAAATACATTTTAAAAAAATAAAAAAGGAATTTTGAGGTTATACGTATTGTACACTCGACCTACCGGTCTATAAAAAAATAGATATGTTTTGTAGAAGCCTCATAAATTAATTGCAACTTAACTAAACAAAAAAAAAATAGAAAAATTGACGTTTTTGTGGGGCAGGGGGAGGGGTGGTGGGCTAAAAATGCGATTAGTCTTATTTTTTAATCACATATAACGTAAAAAAAATGAAAAAAATATTCAGGCTGTATCGATCTCAAAAAATATCATTAAGCCCGCAAAAACCCTTACATAACTTACCCTTACAAAACATAGTTTTTGGGGGGTTTAAAGGTATTTTGCCCAATTTTTGATAATCCTAAAATACTCAGTTATTTCAAATTATACATAATCTATTAACAAAACGTTGAGTTGATCTATGTTGCAGTCTATAAAATGCAGAAAATCCCTAAAAACCCCCTAAAAATACAGTTTTCCTGATTTTCAAGATGGCGCACCTGACGGAAAAATCTGAAAAAAATCAGAGAGATAGGTTTTGATAAAATACACAAAATACAGAAAAAACTGGACCTGCAGCCCCCTCCAAAAAAAAGTTATAGGTTTTAAAAAAATTAGAAAAAAATTTGAGGTTATGTACACTCAACCTACGGGTCCATAAAAAATGGACATGTTTTGTAAAAGCCTCAGCTACACGTGTGAATTTTTTGAAATTTTTAAATCAATTGCAACCCAACTAAAAAAAATTAAATCTAAAAATCTACGTTTTTGGCTGTGGGGGGAGGGGTAAGGGGGGTGGAGAGCTAAAAATCCGCGCTATCTCATTTTTTAGTTGCATAGAACGTAAAAAAAATAATAAAATTGAATTCTGGGGTGAGGGCATTTTGCCCATCTTAACGGGGGGTACCCATTTATGAGTTACATTTTTAGGTCTATTTTGAACCATATTAAAAAAGAAGTAATATCTCGATAAAAAATGCCTTCTCGAAAAAATACAAAGAGGCAAAAAAGTTTTAAAATCACTGTGTTTAACTAATGGTACCGCAGTAAAAGTTTAATTGGAACATACACAAACATTTGGGGGGTTTTAAGGAACAAAACCCCCATAAAATTTTTATGTAAACATATTAAAAAAGAAGCCGCAACTCGATAAAAACTGCTTTATCGAAAAAATACTAAGAGGCAAAAAAGTTTTAGAAATATTAAATTTAACTAATGGTACCACAATAATAATTTAATTGGAACGTACACAAAAGTTTGGGGGGGTTTAAGGGAACAAAACCCCCATCAAATTTTTATGGGGTGCACCAATTTCACTATAATTATTTTTTAAAATGTTCCTGCCATAAGAATGCCACATGTCCATTTTCAATAAAAAATCTCTAATAGTTTTCGATATATTCGAAAAAATCGATTTTCATTTTGTAACTCAAAGGGCTGTAACTTTTTTTATGTGCATATTTGTACTAAGGTAAATTAGGTTCATTCGAACTATTTTTGGTCTCAGAATATGTGATTTAATTTATGACCTGTATTTTCGTTACACCCTATATATATATATATATATATATATATATATATATATATATATATATATATATATATATATATATATATATCGAATGTTGTTTTTTGATTAGAATGTGTCTAAAGATATTCAACCTCTTGTCTTTACCGACGAGCCCAGAGAGGTTGAAGAGGGCGAAACACATTTCTAAGAACTGGTGTTTGGATCTTTGATTCTATTCGAAAAATTTTTCCCAGCCCGAAATGGTGGATGTGTGAATTGTTCGTAAGGGGATTTTTCCACATTCTCTATTTCATCTATTTATATATATATATATATATATATATATATATATATATATATATATTATATATATATATATATATATATATATTATTCATTTTATATATATATATATATATATATATATATATATATATATATATTTGTCTTTTGTCCATATCTAATCTTAATAAATTTACAGTTTTCTCCTGAAGAAGTCACCAAATAGTGACGAAATATTGAGACCTAGAACAAATTTATTTCATCTGACCGAATTGCCGTTATTCAAAAAATCACTATTTAACACAGTACGGTCGAAAATATTTGTACAAATATATATATATATATATATATATATATATATATATATATAAATAAGCAAAATCATTGGCTAATACTCGTAAAGTGAATGTGAATTTAGTTGGAAATATATAAAATGATGAAGGGTCATCATTCCATACATTTCTGTGCAACTATATACACCGGTGTTTCGGCCTATTTGGGCTTCGTCAGTATAGTGTAGCAAGTTAAAAAAGTTGTTTGTTAACTTGTAAAAGGATTACTACAGGAGCAAGGTTACCATTTTTGGTCAGATTGTTAGAAGACCTGCAGTCGCAAGGCTACAACTAACATTGCCAAGGAGGTAAGGCTACCTGAGGAAATGAAAAGCCATAACATTATTAAATAAAATGATGTTGGATAATCGAGTACAAATATAAAAATAAATAAGCAAAATCATTGGCTAATAATTTTCACTTTACGAGTATTAGCCAATGATTTTGCTTATTTATTTTTATATTTGTACTCGATTATCCAACATCATTTATATATATATATATATATATATATATATATATATATATATATATATATATATATATATATATATATATATATATATATATATATATATATATATATATATATATATATATATATACAGGGTGTCCAGAAACTCTACCGACAAACGAAGACAGGAGATTCCTCAGATAATTTTATGACAATTTAACCCAATTCACCTAGTCCGAAAATGCTTCCTAAGGGAGCTAGAGCTCTTTGAAGATGGCGCCATGTAATTAGTTTTTCTTAATACCTCCAGAACGCTTCTATTTAGAAAAACGAAAATTGGTATACATATTTACTTTCCTGAAATGAATCGATTCCATCCATTGCGAATTTCTAGTACCGGTCATAGGCGTACGTTTTGGGTAGGGCAACGGTTATTTTATCGCATAACTTTTTTGTCTTCAACTTTTAAGCATTTTTGATACTGGATTATTAAATTGTGAGGTATTCTAGTACTAAAAGGTACTCTTACTTTAAGTCGATAGGATACACCGTTTTCTAGAAAAATCGATTTGAAAGTTTTTAGTTTTGGGAATTTGAAAAAAAAAGTTAAAAAATTTTTTAAAAAAACCGATGTATTTTACCAACTTAAAGCAAGAGTAACTTTTAGTACTCCAATATCTCATAATTGAATAATCTAGTGTCAAAAATACTTGAAAATTAAATACAATAAAGGTATGCTATAAAATAACTGTTGACCTACCCAAAACGGACGCCTATGACCGGTACTAGAAATTCGCCATTAATGAAATCGATTAATCTCTGGAATATAAATAAATGTACCAGTTTTCATCTTCCTAAATAGTTTTTTTTTGTATCTTTTTTTTTTAATTCAAGGAACGAAAAATTTTCAAATCGATTTTTCTAGCAAACGGTGTATCCTATCGACTTAAACTAAGAGTACCTTTTAGTACTAGAATAACTCACAATTAAATAATTCAGAGTCAAAAATGCTTAAAAATTAAAGACAAAAAAGTTAGGCGATAAAATAACCGTTGCCCTACCCAAAACGGACGCCTATGAGTTGTACTAGAAATTCGCAATGGATGGAATCGATTCATTTCTGGAAAGTAAATATGTATACCAATTTTCGTTTTTCTAAATAGAAGCGTTCTGGAGGTATTTAAGAAAAACTAATTACATGACGCCATCTTCAAAGAGTTCTAGCTCGCCATCTTCAAAGAGCTCTAGCTCCCTTAGGAAGCATTTTCGGACTAGGTGAATTGGGTTAAATTATCTTAAAATTATCTGAAGAATCTCCTGTCTTCGTTTGTCGGTAGAGTTTCTGGACACCCTATCTATATATATATATATATATATATATATATATATATATATATATATATATTGATGTGATCTTTATTATTTGATATGAGATAATATTCTTATATGTCACTTAATTTAATCAATGTATTAATACTAATCTAATTAATTAACCAGATCACATATCAATATGTTTTCAATCTCAGGGCGAATTATAAATTAATTACTTACTTTCGTGGATTCTAAATATTTCTTAATGGTTCCTAATCGGGATAGAAAAGAAAAGAGTAAAAAAATTACACATATGGGTTACAATTATAATCAAAATATTTTTTATTTTTTAAAAAGCAATCACTGCTTAATATTTGCTATTTCTTATTATTCTTAAACATAACATTTACAAATGGGAATCTTATTTCCTTTTGGTTTTCAATTGAAAGTTTTTATTAACATTTAACTATTAGGAGTTATTAGCAACAACTCTATTTAAGTTTAATGAAGCTTTTCTGATATTATTGATTATGTTATTCAATTTTTATGTGGAATTTAATACGAAAAACCCATACATTCATGTCCAAACAAATGAGACTGACCTTTTCCTGGTGAACTGAAAATGTCCTCACACAAAACCCGTTCCTGCTATCCTTGGCTGCGATCAAACCTCGTCCTGGCTTCCAGTAATGTACTCCTTTGAAAAACTAGCTCGAATAGCTCTCGTTCCTGCTTCGGTCGTGATGCTGTGTTCTACCTTTTTCGAAACTGCTATCAGCTACCGGGACACTCTTGGCTCAAAGAGGTTCTTTTACTCTCGACCTGGCCTACTTCTCGTTCCACGATAGATACTCCACACTCACGGAACTACCGGCTTTCTCACTCTCCGTACACTACCGTCTACTACTCGACTTCACTTCTCGACAGCTCAAAACATTCTGCTCTCACTTTGTCATCCATTCCCCTACTTTCTAAATATCCCTTCCAGATTCACAAATCAATTTTCCACCACCAACTCTCATTCGTAATATTCCTCAAAACCAATTTTTAATCTTTCTAAATATGCTTAATGGATTTCAAAAGAAAATATTTAATTCCCATTCAAAAATACTTTCTAACTATTTACAAATTTTAATGACCTATTCTCTCTTTCAAATGAGTCTTATTTAGCATAGGCTAATGATCGACCTTCCGAGAAGAACGATAATGGTACGCGTCATTCACTTTGTTTATCTAAGCACATTGTTCCGAGTTTCGTACGCTTATTCTAATCACTTCTTAAAATTACATATAACAATTTGTTGTATACAGGTTGTTTTAAATTTATATGCCCGTGGTTGAGAAAATTGAAAATATTTTATATTAAATTGAATTTTGTTTATAATTATCAAATTTTAATTTTTATATCAAATAGAAATATAACAAATCCCCGCCTTGTATTCGATAAAATTTATCTGCATTTTTAAATAAATTTTCTCGAGGCAAAACCAACTCCCTGTATATTTCCTTACTTTAATCTACGTCTTATACCCCTTCTTCTTGTATTACTCTAATTAGTCCCACCTGTAGAGTAATTGTTTCTTTATTTTCAGTGTCCTCATCCTGTGTTAGAGTGTCGGCTATTATGTTGTCTTTCCCTTTTTCCCATATTAATCTTCTGTCTTTTTCCTCCGATTTTTCACATACTTTTATCGTGTATTCTGCATCCTCGTTTTCATATGCCTCCTCTTCAAATGCCACTGTTTCGATCATATCTTTTTCGCTTTCATTTTTTTGCTTTATTTCTTCTTCTCCTGCGCTCGTCTCTTCTTTTGAGGAATCCCAGGTTTCCTTTGTTTCTGATACTCTCAAATTTTCTTCTTCTGGGCTCAACTCTTCTTTTGAGGAGCCACAGGTTTCATTTTCTTTTGTCTTTTTCTGACTTTTTCTCCCTTTTCTTCTTTGTCCTTGCTTCGTTGCCAAATTCATTTCCACTGTTTGTTCTTTACCTGATTCGTCCGTATTTTGTTTCTCCTGTTCCTTGTCCTGTTCTTCTTCTTTTTCTTCTGTTAGATTCATCGTATTATTTTTAAAATTTATCACTACATGTTTTTCTGCCAATTCGTCAACTCCTACTATCATGTCATGTGACATGTTTGGCATTATTACACATTGTAGTGCATACATCTTCTTACCCAGTCGTACCATTACTCGTATGCCTTCATTTATAGTTGCCAATGTCCGTTTGTTTGCGCCCACTAAATTTACCCTAGGTATTTTGTAAATTAAATTTGTTAAGTTAACTTCTTCTATTAGTTTTCTGTTGACCAATGTTATTTCAGATCCAGTGTCTATCATAATTTTAATTGGTTTCTCGTTGATAAATCCATCCACAAATTTTAAATTTACTCCATTTTTCTTTTCGTTGTTTCTTGCCAATTTAATAAAATCCTTGGGGTTACAAAAGATTCCTGTTTGATTTTTGGTTTTTAGTGAGCGCCGTCGTGAAAAAACGCCGGTTGCTCATCGTTGTTTATATTTTCGTCATAATGTCTCTCTCCGTCATATCCATCTGTCTGGGTATTATTTACTTCTCTTCTATTTTCTCTTGGTCTGTCGGATCTGTTTCGGTTTTCTCGATATCCCTGTTCATTTTGTCTACCATTATTTCTGTTTTCTTGATTTGAGCGTGTGGTGTTTCTATTCTGGTATTCTCGATTTCTGTCCTCATTCCATTGCCTATTTCTTTGTTCATAATTTCCTCTTCCGTTGTCTCTATTTTCGTTTTCCCTTCTGGGATTAAAATCTCGTCTTGTATAGTCCCTCCTATTTTCATTTCTATCTCTGTACTCCTGTGTTTCTCGGGGCCTGTAATCTTCTCGCGACCTTCTTGATTTTCTTTCTCTTAAACGCAATTCTCTTATTTGTAGGAATTGGCATAAACTATCTATGTCTTTGTAGTTTTGCAATGTGATATGGTCTTCCAGCGTTTCTTCGAAATGTCTTGCAATCAGTTCGACTAATTGTTCCGATGAGTAATTATATTGTAAATGTTTTGCGTTATAGTAAATTTGTAGTGCATATGTCCTTTCTGATATACCCATCCTATCATTGTATTTCCCATTTTGCAATTCCTTGTTAATTTCCAATTGTTGGACTTTTCCCCAGAAATAATTCAAAAATTTTTGTTCAAATTCTTGCCAACTGTCAAATTCTTCTTCTTTGCAATCGAACCATAGGCTTGCTTCATTTTTGAGATGGTTTCTGATAGTTTCTTTTGCTGTTTCGAAACTTCCGATGTGCTGTGTTTTCTTTTTCAAGCTATTTATGAACGGCACTGGGTGTAATCTTCTTACATCCCCGCCAAACCTTATCTTCACGTCATCTGTGCTATTTATAACCATTTCTCTTCTTTCTCCTACATTTTGTTGAATATTGATTTCCGCAATCTTTCTTTCCATTTCTTCTCTGATTGCTTGAATAGCGTTTTCCAACTTGTTTTCCAAACTTTCCATTTCTTTTTTCTGGCAATTCGTTAACTCCTTCATTTTATTTTGAATTTTCATTTCTTGTTCTTTCATGTGGTCCTTCATTCTCATTTCTTGTTTTTGCATGTGATCTTTAATTTTCATTTCATACTTTTCTATGCGTTCCTCTATTTTCTTATTGTTCTCTTCTATCGCTTGTTTTGTTTCCTGTTGATTGTCATCCATTTTTTTCTCCACTTTATCCATTTTCTGATCCAATTTTTGTTGTGTTTCATCCATTTTTCGATCCACTTTTCGTTGATTGTCATCCAGTTTTTGTGACTGGAGTTGCATCAGTTGTAATAGTTTATCTATTCCTGATAATTCTTGCTGTTCTGATGCCATGATTGTCGTGTCTAAAATATCTTCTTGGTCTGAATGTTCTTTTTGTTTTTTGTTGTCCTTGCTTTGGCTTCTTGTCACAGACATTTGTTTTCAAGAAGTATTATCCCCGCCAAATATGAAATTTTACTAGTATGTTACCAAGACGACTTTTTTTTTACCCAAATATTATAAATTGTCAATAAATATATCAAATGTAAATATCGTAAAAATAAAATATTAAATCAGTTATGTAAAATTTGTACCTAAAGAGATCTAAAATTTTATGTTATCAAATGTAAGTATCTCACTTTTTACCACAGGCATATAAATTTTCAAATACCGGCTTTACTCTTTCTATCCTTCAAATTTGCCACTAGAAATACTTTACAATGCTTTCCACGTTGGACGACAGTTGATGTGATCTTTATTATTTGATATGAGATAATATTCTTATATGTCACTTAATTTAATCAATGTATTAATACTAATCTAATTAATTAACCAGATCACATATCAATATGTTTTCAATCTCAGGGCGAATTATAAATTAATTACTTACTTTCTTGGATTCTAAATATTTCTTAATGGTTCCTAATCGGGATAGAAAAGAAAAGAGTAAAAAAATTACACATATGGGTTACAATTATAATCAAAATATTTTTTATTTTTTAAAAAGCAATCACTGCTTAATATTTGCTATTTCTTATTATTCTTAAACATAACATTTACAAATGGGAATCTTATTTCCTTTTGGTTTTCAATTGAAAGTTTTTATTAACATTTAACTATTAGGAGTTATTAGCAACAACTCTATTTAAGTTTAATGAAGCTTTTCTGATATTATTGATTATGTTATTCAATTTTTATGTGGAATTTAATACGAAAAACCCATACATTCATGTCCAAACAAATGAGACTGACCTTTTCCTGGTGAACTGAAAATGTCCTCACACAAAACCCGTTCCTGCTATCCTTGGCTGCAATCAAACCTCGTCCTGGCTTCCAGTAATGTACTCCTTTGAAAAACTAGCTCGAATAGCTCTCGTTCCTGCTTCGGTCGTGATGCTGTGTTCTACCTTTTTCGAAACTGCTATCAGCTACCGGGACACTCTTGGCTCAAAGAGGTTCTTTTACTCTCGACCTGGCCTACTTCTCGTTCCACGATAGATACTCCACACTCACGGAACTACCGGCTTTCTCACTCTCCGTACACTACCGTCTACTACTCGACTTCACTTCTCGACAGCTCAAAACATTCTGCTCTCACTTTGTCATCCATTCCCCTACTTTCTAAATATCCCTTCCAGATTCACAAATCAATTTTCCACCACCAACTCTCATTCGTAATATTCCTCAAAACCAATTTTTAATCTTTCTAAATATGCTTAATGGATTTCAAAAGAAAATATTTAATTCCCATTCAAAAATACTTTCTAACTATTTACAAATTTTAATGACCTATTCTCTCTTTCAAATGAGTCTTATTTAGCATAGGCTAATGATCGACCTTCCGAGAAGAACGATAATGGTACGCGTCATTCACTTTGTTTATCTAAGCACATTGTTCCGAGTTTCGTACGCTTATTCTAATCACTTCTTAAAATTACATATAACAATTTGTTGTATACAGGTTGTTTTAAATTTATATGCCCGTGGTTGAGAAAATTGAAAATATTTTATATTAAATTGAATTTTGTTTATAATTATCAAATTTTAATTTTTATATCAAATAGAAATTTAAACAATATATATATATATATATATATATATATATATATATATATATATATATATACAGGGTGAGTTTTTAGTGCGGGATCGGTCGATAACTCCATTATGGTATAAAATATCGAGAAAAGTTATTTAAAAAAAAATGTAGGCAATGATATTCTCCACGCTTGGAAAATATGTCCATTTCTACAGGGTGATCAGTAACTGCGTGGTATATCAAACATATAATTTTTTTAAATGGGACACCCTATATATTTTTTTATATTTATATTCCCCTCATAATTCTTGTTCATATAATATATGGTTTTGAATTACTATACAGAGTATTTAACAAGTTATGACCATTTTTATTTCGAAATCACTATGAGATTAACACCCTGTATATAAAGAAGTAATTCGTAGACAATAATTTGTTTTATGTAGTAAGATAAACAATATACTGTAGTTTTTAAATTAAGTCCAATTCACATCATTGACGAATATTTGTATACAGGGTGACCTACAAAACCAAATTACGATTTTCTCTATTTTTTTAAATGGATCACCCTATATTTTATTTTTTAACATTATTGTATTTAATATACTCTTTCATTTTTATATAGCATTCCCTATATCTAAACTGATTACTTTCCGAGATATTTTTAGTTTTCTTTAAATCTCGGGAATACATTCAATTTTTCTAGTAGAAATAAGTTAGTATTGAGTGATAATTAAACAAAATTATTTTTATTAGATAAATAACTAACACAAAATATAAACCATAGCAATATGCAGTGAATATACCCAAAATGTGATATTAAGAAATTATCATATTTCCCTAATATACAAGAATCGTAAAATTCCTACAAAAAAACTTTGTATTGTATATAATAATATCACAAGATTATTTTTATTCAATAAATAACTTACTTGAAACATAAGTCAAAACAATATACAACTGATGTAACAGTTTTTAGATTGGTATATCAACAGCATTCTAAGCCAATAATTTTTTAGTAGAACATTCATTTTTATAAGCACTTTTAAACTACAAAACAAAATTAAGATTTTCTCAATTTTCTTTTTAATAGATCACCCTATATATTTTTTTAAATGTTGTATTTATGATACTCTTTCATTTTTATATAGCATCTCCTATACCTAGACTTATTAGTTTCTGAGATATTTTTAGTTTTCTTCATTTGCCGGGAATACATTCAATTCTTATAAATATAAATAACTTAACAAATAAGTATTATGTAATAATATAACAAATATTTTCATTCAATTAATAACTAACAAAAAAATAATAAACCATAACAAAATTTAATGAATGTACCAATTAATGTGATGTTAAGGATTTAAGTCTAAAGTAAATGTTGAAAATGACCACTTTCAACGTCTATGCCATTTTGTAACCGATATTCAAATGACCGAGCCACATTTCTAACATTTTTGTAAGTCAATATTATTAAAAGCTTCTTTTATTCTAGGTTTTTTACAAGGTTTTTTATATAGCCCCACTTGAAAAAAATCAATTTTGGAAGAACTGGAGCACCGTCGTATAAAAACCTCAACCGTCAAAAAATGTGGACCAATCACATAATCTCTAACAATATCACCTTAAACATTTATAGATCACCTAGTTTGAGTGTTAACAAAGTAGGGATTTCTTGATGCATATTAATGAAATTTAATATGAAAATTATATTATTAATAACTGCGGGTCACAATCTGCAATTAGGAATGTGTTACTAAAAACTTCTTGGCTTAGAATGCTGTTAATATAATAATATAAAAACTATTAAATTAGTTGTATATTGTTTTGATTTATGTTTTGTGTGAGTTGTTTATTAAATAAAAATATTCATGTAATTTTATTATACACAAGATACCTATATTTTTTGTAGGAATTGTATGATTCTTGTATATTAGGGAAATATGATAATTCCTTAATATCACATTTATTGATACATTCATTGCATATTGCTATGGTTTAAATTTTGTGTTAGTTATTTACTAAATAAAAATAATTTTGTTTAATTATCATTCAATACCAACTTATTTCTACTAGAAAAATTGAATGTATTCCCGAAAGTTGAAGAAAACTAAAAATATCTCCGAAAGTAATAAGTTTAGATATAGGGAATGCTATATAAATATGAAAGAGTATAATAAATACAATATTTTTGAAAAATAAAATATAGGGTGATCCATTTAAAAAATAGAGAAAATCGTAATTTGGTTTTGTAGTTCACCCTGTATACAAACATTCGTCAATGATTTTAATTGGACTTAATTTAAAAACTACAGTATATTGTTTATCTTACTACATAAAACAAATTATTGTCTATGAATTACTTCTTTATATACAGGGTGTTAATCTCATAGAGATTTCGAAATAAAAATGGTCATAACTTGTTAAATACTCTGTATAGTAATGCAAAACCCTATATTATATGAACAAGAATTACGAGGGGAATATAAATATGAAAAAATATATAGGGTGTCCCATTTAAAAATTTATATGTTTGATATACCACGCTGTTATTGATCACCCTGTAGAAATGGACATATTTTCCAAGCGTGGAGAAAATGATTGCCTACATTTTTTCTTAATAACTTTTTTCGATATTCTATACCGTAATGGAATTATCGACCGATCCCGCACTAAAAACTCACCCTGTATATATATATATATATATATATATATATATATATATATATATATATATATATATATATATATATATAACAAGGTTGAAATATTGGGGTAGCAGCAATCTCAAAGAAAACTCTTTATAATAGTTCCAAGCTTTCGAAAATGTTTATTTTCATCATCAGGGAAACTACAATCATAAATAGACAGTATTTAATAAATAGGCTAACTGAAATCAATAATAATTGCTATCTTTGTGTTACCAAAAATCCAGAACACCATAGTTTCCTCTCATAGTTTTTATATGTCAGTGTTTAACAACTAGGCTCAACATCCTCAAATAATGTAAGTACAAACATATAAGTAACTCTTTAGTAAGATTGTTTTGTGATGTGCAGTGTTTTTAGTGAAAGTATTGACTCTGCATTTCTCAGAACAATTTTTTGTTGTTTTTGTGTTTTTGGGGATCCTCGACACCTGGTTTAGTGAGAGGAAACTATGGTGTTCTGGATTTTTGGTAACACAAAGATAGCAATTATTATTGATTTCAGTTAGCCTATTTATTAAATACTGTCTATTTATGATTGTAGTTTCCCTGATGATGAAAATAAACATTTTCGAAAGCTTGGAACTATTATAAAGAGTTTTCTTTGAGATTGCTGCTACCCCAATATTTCAACCTTGTTTCCTAACTGTTCAGCAAATATTATATACCTGTTATATATAATATATATATATATATATATATATATATATATATATATATATATATATATGTATATATATTGTTATATTTCTATTTGATATGAAAATTAAATTTTGATAATTATAAACAGAATTCAATTTAATATAAAATATTTTCAATTTTCTCAACCACGGGCATATAAATTTAGAACAACCAGTATACAACAAATTGTTATGTTTAATTTTAAGAAGTGATTAGACGAAGCTTACGAAACTCGGGACAATGCGCTTAGAATAAACAAAGTGAATGGCGCGTACCATTATCGTTGTTCGCGGAAGGTTCGATCATTAGCCTATGCTAAATAAGACTCAGTTGAAAAAGATAATAGGTCATTATCGTTGTTCGCGGAAGGTTCGATCATTAGCCTATGCTAAATAAGACTCAGTTGAAACAGAGAATAGGTCATTAAAATTTGTAAATAGTAGAAAGTAATTTTAGAATGGGAATTAACTATTTCTTTTTTGAAATCCATTAAGCATATTTAGAAAGATTAAAAATTGGTTTTGAGGAATACTGCGAATGAGAGTTGGTGGTGGAAGGTTGATTTGTGAATCTGGAAGGGATATTTAGAAAGTAGGTGAATGACTGAAAATAGAGAGCTGAATGTTTTGAGCTGTCGAGAAGTGAAGTCCAGTAGTAGACGGTAGTGTACGGAGAGTGAGAAAGCCGGTGTAGTTCCGTGAGTGTGGAGTATCTATCGTGGAACGAGAGGTAGGCCAGGTTGAGAGTAAAGAACCTCCTTGAGCCAAGAGTTCCCGGTAGCTGATTGCAGTTTCGAAAAAGGTAGAACACAGCATCACGACAGAAGCAGGAACGAGAGCTATACGAGCTAGTTTCAAAGGAGAACATTACTGGAAGCCAGGACGAGGTTTTGATCGCAGCCAAGGATAGCAGGAAACGGGTCTTGCGTGAAGACATTCTCAGTTCACCAGAAAAAGGTCAGTCTCATTTGTTTGGACATGAATGTATGGGTTTTTCGTATTAAATACCACATTTAAAATTGAAGAACATAATCAATAATATCAGAAAAGCTTCATCAAACTTAAATAGAATTGTTGCTAATAAATCATAATAGTTAAATGTTAATAAAAACTTTCAATTGGAAACCAAAAGGAAATAAGATTCCCATGTGTAAATGTTATGTTTAAGAATAATAAGATATAGCAAATATTAAGCAGTGATTGCCATTTAAATAAAATAAACAATATTTTGATTATAATTGTAACCCATATGTGTGTATTATTTTACTTTTTTCTTTCCTATCCCGATTAGGAACCATTGAGAAATACTTAGAAGCCACGTAAGTAAATAATTAATTTTATAATTCGCCCTGAGATTGAAAACATATTGATATGTGATCTGGTAAATTAATTAGATTATTATTAATGCATTGATTAAATTAAATGACATATAAGAATATTATCTCATATCAATAATCAAGATCACATCAACTGTCGTCCAACGTGGAAATCATTGAAAAGTATTTCAAGTGGCAAATTTGAAGGATAGAAAGAGTAAAGCCGGTATTTGAAAATTTATATGCCTGTGGTAAAAAGTGAGATACTTACATTTGATAACATAAAATTTTAGATCTCTTTAGGTACAAATTTTACATAACTGATTTAATATTTTATTTTTACGATATTTACATTTGATATATTTATTGACAATTTATAATATTTGGGTGAGAAAAAGTCGTCTTGGTAACATACTAGTAAAATTTCATATTTGGCGGGGACAGTACTTCTTGAAAACAAATGTCTGTGACAAGAAGCCAAAGCAAAGACAATAAAAAACAAAAAGAACATTCAAATCAAGAGGAAAATTCAGACCAAGAAGATATTTTAGACACAACAATCATGGAAACAGGAAAAAAAGAATTGTCAGAATTAGAAAAGATATTACAACTTATGCAACTCCAGTCACAAAAAATGGATGAAGCAAAACGAACAATGGATAAAAATCAGGAAGAAACATAAAAGAAAATGGATGAATCACAAAAAAAAATGGATGAATCACAACAAAAAATGGATCAAAAAATGGATGAAACACAACAAAAAATGGATGAAACACAACAAAAATTGGATCAAAAAATGGATAAAGTGGATCAAAAAATGGATGAAACACAACAAAAAATAGAAGAGAACAACAAGAAAATGGAGGAACGCATAGAAAAGTATGAAATGAAAATTAAAGACCACATGCAAGAACAAGAAATGAGAATGAAGGACCACATGAAAGAACAAGAAATGAAAATTCAAAATAAAATGAAGGAGTTAACGAATTGCCAGGAAAAAGAAATGGAAAGTTTGGAAAACAAGTTGGAAAATGCTATTCAAGTAGACAGAGAAGAAGTGGAAAAAAGAATCACAGAAATAGAAAAACAAGTCACCGAAAACAGGACGCAACAGAATGTCGGAGAAAGAAGAGAAATGGTTATACATAGCACAGATGACGTGAAGATAAGGTTTGGCGGGGATGTAAGAAGATTACACCCAGTGCCGTTCATAAATAGCCTAAAAAAGAAAATACAGCACATCGGAAATTTCGAAACAGCAAAAGAAACTATCAGAAACCATCTCAAATATGAAGCAAGCCTATGGTTCGATAGCAAAGAAGAAGAATTCGGCAATTGGCAACAATTTGAACAAAAATTTTTGAATTATTTCTGGGGAAAGGTCCAACAATTGGAAATTAACAAGGAATTGCAAAATGGGAAATACAATGATAGGATGGGTGTATCAGAAAGGACATATGCTTTACAAATTTACAATAATGCAAAACATTTACAATATAATTACTCATCGGAACAATTAGTCGAACTGATTGCAAGACATTTCGAAGAAACGCTGGAAGACCATATCACATTGCAAAACTACAAAGACATAGATAGTCTATGCCAATTCTTACAAATAAGAGAATCACGTTTAAGAGAAAGAAAATCAAGAAGGTCGCGAGAAGATTACAGGCCCCGAGAGACACAGGATTACAGAGAGAGAAATCAAAATAGGAGAGACTATACAAGACGAGATTTTAATCCCAGAAGGGAAAACGAAAATAGAGACAACGGAAGAGGAAATTATGAACAAAGAAATAGGCAATGGAATGACAGAAATCGAGAATACCAGAGTAGAAACATCACACGCTCAAATCAAGAAAACAGAAATAATGGTAGACAAAATGAACAGGGATATCGAGAAAACCGAAACAGATCCGACAGACCAAGAGAAAATAGAAGAGAGGTAAATAATACCCAGACAGAAGAATATGACGGAGAGAGAAATTATGACGAAAATATAAACAACGATGAGCAACCGGCGTCTTCTCACGACGGCGCTCACTAAAAACAAAAAAACAAACAGGAATCTTTTGTCACCCCAAGGAGTTTATTAAATTTGCAGGAAACAACGAAAAGAAAAATGGAGTTAATTTAAAATTTGTGGATGGATTTATCAACGAGACACCAATTAAAATTATGATAGATACTGGATCGGAAATAACATTGGTCAACAGAAAACTAATAGAAGAAGTTAACTTAACAAATTTAATTTACAAAATACCTAGGGTAAATTTAGTGGGCGCAAACAAACGGACATTGGCAACTATAAATGAAGGCATACGAGTAATGGTACGACTGGGTAAGAATATGTATGCACTACAATGTGTAATAATGCCAAATATGTCACATGACATGATAGTAGGAGTTGACGAATTGGCAGAAAAATATGTAGTGATAGATTTTAAAAATAATACGATGAAACTAACAGAAGAAAAAGACAAGGAACAGGAGAAACAAAATGCGGACGAATCAGGTAAAGAACAAACAGTGGAAATGAATTTGGCAACGAAGCAATGACAAAGAAGAAAAGGGAGAAAAAGTCAGAAAAGGATAAAAGAAAATGAAACCTGTGGCTCCTCAAAAGAAGAGTTGAGCCCAGAAGAAGAAAATTTGAGAGTATCAGAAACAAAGGAAACCTGGGATTCCTCAAAAGAAGAGACGAGCTCAGGAGAAGAAGAAATAAAGCTAAAAAATGAAAGTGAAAAGAATATGATTGAAACAGTGGTATTTGAAGAGGAGGTATGTGCAAACGAGGATGCAGAATGCACGGTAAACATGTGTGAAGAATCTGAGAAAAAAGACAGAAAATTGATATGTGGAGAAGGGAAAGAAAAAGAATTGCGGTTGATGTTAAGAAACTACGAAAATTTGATCAATGAGGAAAACAGAGTGGCTAAAAAGTACGAACATTCATTTGAGGTGAAAAACTTGGGAAATTTTCGATCAAAGACTTACCCGATTCCATACAAGTATCGACAAGAGGTGAAAGAAGAAATAAATAAAATGTTGGAAGATCAAATCATCGAAAGATGTGATTCACCGTATGTTAACCCGATTGTGATAGTAAAGAAAAGCAATGGAGAATTGAGATTATGTTTAGATGCCAGGAATCTCAACCAGCACACTGTATCACAATATGAATCACCTCTAAACATCGAGGCCATTTTTGGAAGAATCACCGGGTCACACATATTTTCGAAAATTGACTTAAAACACAGTTTTTGGTTGATACCGTTAGCTGAAAAGTGTAGAAACTACACCGCTTTTTCTATTGATGGTATTGTCTACCGGTTTAAGGTAGTGCCATTTGGATTGCAGAGTGCTTGTGCTGCACTCGTCCGAGCTCTACATACCATTTTGAATCGCCATGAAGATTTCATAGTTCATTATATCGATGATTTATTAATTTTTTCACAAGATACTCAGAGTCATCTGGAACACATAGAAATAATTATGAAAGAATTGGACACAGCGGGATTGAAATTAAACATTGAAAAATGTCAATTTTTTCAAAAAGAAGTCATTTATTTGGGTTTTCAATTGGACACCAAAACAGTAAGATTAGCCGAAGACAGAGTCAAGCTCATAGATGAATACCCAAGACCAACGAATTTGAAAACATTGAGAGGTTTTCTTGGCACGATAAATTATTTTAAAAAGCTGATTCCCGATTTGAGCCAAAAGGAAATCCCTCTGATAAAATTGCTTAAAAAAGGAATAAAATGGAATTGGAAAGAAGAACAGGAGGAAGCTTTCGAAACATTAAAACGAGAATTCGCAAAAGGAACGAAAATATACCACCCCATTTACAATTTACCTTTTATACTTCGAACTGATGCGTCCAGCTCCGTGAAGTTAGCCCGAAAAAGTCGGGAAAAAAAATGCGATTGATGCCATTCGTTTGTCCATTGATTGTCCACGTTTGTCCACCATTTTATTTCGTTAGTCCACCCATCAATTCTTTTTTATAAACAAAAATTTTTTTTCGGGCTAACTTCACAAATCCACAAATTTTCGAAAATTTAAAAAAACTCATGCTATATTGTTTGTCCATCGTTTGTCCATGTTTGTCCACCACATAATTTTTTTTGTCCACCCTCTGAAACAATCCCCTGTTAATTGTAATTATTTTTTTATTTCTTAATTCGGGCTAACTTCACTTTCTCTTAAATGGGCATTTAAACGTTAATTCGGGTGCAGAATCACAACTACCCGTTTGTCCACCCCTACGCAGCGTTTGTCCAGCCCCTTAAAGTGCGAAACAACCCCCTAGTTAATTATAATTATTTTTTTATTTCTTTATTCGGGCTAACTTCACGTTCTCTTAAATGGGCATTTAAACGTTAATTCGGGTGCAGAATCACAACTGCCCGTTTGTCCACCATTTCGCAGCATTTGTCCAACCACTTAAAGTGCGAAACAACCCCCTCGTTAATTGTAATTATTTTTTTATTTCTTTATTCGGACTAGCTTCACGTTCCCTTAAATGGGCATTCAAACGTTAATTCGGATGCAGAATCACAACTACCCGTTTGTCCACCCCTTCGCAGCATTTGTCCAACCCATTAAAGTGTGAAACAACCCATCTGTTAATTGTAATTATTTTTTTATTTCTTAATTCGGGCTAGCTTCACGTTCTCTTAAATGGGCATTTAAACGTTAATTCGGGTGCAGAATCACAACTACCCGTTTGTCCACCCCTTCGCAGCGTTTGTCCAACCCCTTAAAGTGCGAAACAACCCCCCTGTTAATTGCAATTATTTTTTTATTTCTTAATTCGGGATAGCTTCACGTTCCCTTAAATGGGCATTTAAACGTTAATTCGGGTGCCGAATCACAACTACCCGTTTGTCGACACCTTCGCAGCGTTTGTCCAACCCTTTAAAGTGCGAAACAACCCCCTCGTTAATTGTAATTTTTTTTTATTTCTTTATTCGGGCTAATTTCACGTTCTCTTAAATGTGCATTTAAACGTTAATTCGGGTGCAGAATCACAACTACCCGTTTGTCCACCCCTTCGCAGCGTTTGTCCAACCCCTTAAAGTGCGAAACAACCCCCCTGTTAATTGCAATTATTTTTTTATTTCTTAATTCGGGCTAGCTTCACGTTCCCTTAAATGGGCATTTAAACGTTAATTCGGGTGCCGAATCACAACTACCCGTTTGTCCACCCCTTCGCAGCAAAAAAAATGCGATCGATGCCATTCGATTGTCCATTGATTGTCCATGTTTGTCCACCATGTTATTTCGTTAGTCCACCCACCAATTTTTTTTTATTCAAACAAAAAATTTTTTCGGGCTATCTTCCCAAATTCACAAATTTTCTAAAATTTAAAAAAACTCTTGCTATATTGTCTGTCCATCGTTTGTCCATGTTTGTCCACCACATAATTTTTTTTGTCCACCCTCTGAAACAACCGCCTGTTAATTGTAATTATTTTTTTATTTCTTAATTCGGGCTAGCTTCACGTTCCCTTAAATGGGCATTTAAACGTCAATTCGGGTGCCGAATCACAACTACCCGTTTGTCCACACCTTCGCAGCGTTTGTCCAACCCCTTAAAGTGCGAAACACCCCCTCGTTAATTGTATTTTTTTTTTATTTCTTTATTCGGGCTAACTTCACGTTCTCTTAAATGGGCATTTAAACGTTAATTCGGGTGCAGAATCACAACTAAGCGTTTGTCCACCCCTTTGCAGCGTTTGTCCAACCCCTTAAAGTGCGAAACGACCCCCCTGTTAATTGCAATTATTTTATTATTTCTTAATTCGGGCTAACTTCACGTCCGTTTAAACGTGTATTTTAAAGTTAATTCGGGTGAAGAATCACAGCTAAGGGTTTGTCCACCCCTTCGCAGCGTTTTTCCAGCCCCTTAAAGTGCGAAACAACCCCCTCGTTAATTGTAATTATTTTTTTAATTCTTAATTCGGGCTAACTTCAAGTTCTCTTAAATAGGTATTTAAACGTTAATTCGGGTACAGAATCACAGCTACCCGTTTGTCCACCCCTTCGCAGCGTTTGTCCAACCCATTAAAGTGCGAAACAACCCCCCCCCCCCGTTAATTGTAATTATTTTTTTATTTCTTAATTCGGGCTAGGATCACGTTCTCTTAAATGGGCATTTAAACGTTAATTCGGGTGCAGAACCACAACTACCCGTTTGTCCACCCCTTCGCAGCGTTTGTCCAACCCCTTACAGTGCGAAAGAACCCCCCTGTTAATTGTAATTATTTTTTTATTTCTTAATTCGGGCTAGCTTTACGTTCCCTTAAATGGGCATTTAAACGTTAATTCGGGTGCAGAACCACAACTACCCGTTTGTCCACCCCTTCGCAGCGTTTGTCCAACCCCTTAAAGTGCGAAACAACCCCCCTGTTAATTGTAATTATTTTTTTATTTCTTAATTCGTGCTAGCTTTTAAATGCCCATTTAAGGGAACGTGAAGCTAGCCCGAATTAAGAAATAAAAAAATAATTACAATTAACTAGGGGGTTGTTTCGCGCTTTAAGGGGCTGGACAAACGCTGCGAAGGGGTGGACAAACGGGTAGTTGTGATTCTGCACCCGAATTAACGTTTAAATGCCCATTTAAGAGAACGTGAAGTTAGCCCGAATAAAAAAATAAAAAAATATTTACAATTAACGAGGGGGTTGTTTCGCACTTTAAGGGGTTGGACAAACGCTGCGAAGGTTTGGACAAACGGGTAGTTGTGATTCTGCACCCGAATTAACGTTTAAATGCCCATTTAAGGGAACGTGAAGCTAGCCCGAATTAAGAAATAAAAAAATAATTACAATTAACAGGGGGGTTGTTTCGCACTTTAAGGGGTTGGACAAACGCTGCAAAGGGGTGGACAAACGGGTAGTTGTGATTCTGCACCCGAATTAACGTTTAAATGCCCATTGAAGGGAACGTGAAGCTAGCCCGAATTAAGAAATAAAAAAATAATTACAATTAACAGGGGGGTTGTTTCGCACTTTAAGGGGTTGGACTAACGCTGCGAAGGAGTGGACAGACGGGTAGTTGTGATTCTGCACCCGAATTAACGTTTAAATGCCCATTGAAGGGAACGTGAAGCTAGCCCGAATTAAGAAATAAAAAAATAATTACAATTAACAGGGGGGTTGTTTCGCACTTTAAGGGGTTGGACTAACGCTGCGAAGGAGTGGACAGACGGGTAGTTGTGATTCTGCACCCGAATTAACGTTTAAATGCCCGTTTAAGAGAACGTGAAGCTAGCCCAAATAAAGAAATAAAAAAATAATTACAATTAACGAGGGGGTTGTTTCGCACTTTAAGGGGTTGGACAAACGCTGCGAAGGGGTGGACAAACGGGTAGTTGTGATTCTGCACCCGAAATAACTTTAAAATACGCGTTTAAACGGACGTGAAGTTAGCCCGAATTAAGAAATAAAAATTAATTACAATTAACAGGGGGGTTGTTTCGCACTTTAAGGGGTTGAACAAACGCTGCGAAGGGGTGGACAAACGAGTAGTTGTGATTCCGCACCCGAATTAACTCTTAAATGCCCATTTAAGGGAACCTGAAGCTAGCCCGAATTAAGAAATAAAAAAATAATTACAATTAACAGGGGGGTTGTTTCGCACTTTAAGGGGTTGGACAAACGCTGCGAAGAGGTAGACAAACGGGTAGTTGTGATTCTGCACCCGAATTAACGTTTAAATGCCCATTTAAGAGAACGTGAAGTTAGCCCGAATAAAGAAATAAAAAAATAATCACAATTAACGAGGGGGTTATTTCGCACTTTAAGGGGTTGGACAAGCGCTGCGAAGGGGTGGACAAACGGGTAGTTGTGATTCTGCACCCGAATTAACATTTAAATACCTATTTAAGAGAATTTGAAGTTAGCCCGAATTAAGAATTAAAAAAATAATTAGGTTATACAATTAACGAGGGGGTTGTTTCGCACTTGAGGGGCTGGACAAACGCTGCGAAGGGGTGGACAAACGGGTAGTTGTGATTCTTCACCCGAATTAACTTTAAAATACACGTTTAAACGGACGTGAAGTTAGCCTGAATTAAGAAATAAAAAAATAATTACAATTAACAGGGGGGTTGTTTCGCACTTTAAGGGGTTGGACAAACGCTGCAAAGGGGTGGACAAACGCTTAGTTGTGATTGTGCACCCGAGTTAACGTTTAAATGCCCATATAAGAGAACGTGAAGTTAGCCCGAATTAAGAAATAAAAAAATAATTACAATTAACAGGGGGTTGTTTCAGAGGGTGGACAAAAAAAATTATGTGATGGACAAACATGGACAAACGATGGACAAACAATATAGCAAGAGTTTTTTTTAATTTTCGAAAATTTGTGGATTTGTGAAGTTAGCCCGAAAAAAAATTTTTGTTTATAAAAAAGAATTGATGGGTGGACTAACGAAATAAAATGGTGGACAAACGTGGACAATCAATGGACAAACGAATGGCATCAATCGCATTTTTTTTCCCGACTTTTACGGGCTAAGTTCACGGACCTGATGCGTCCATACAAAAATTTGCAGGAGTTCTGTCTCAAATACAAAACGACCAAGAAGTGCCGATATGTTTTATATCTCGAGTGACTAAAACACATGAGAGAAAATATAGTGTTACAGAATTGGAGTTTGCCAGTGTACTATATTGCGTAAACAAATTGAGGTTTTACTTATTGGGAGCAAAATTCACAATCGAAACAGACCATGCAGCTTTAGTACATATCATGAAGAATAGATTAGTAAATAATAGAATACATAGAGGCATTCTATTATTACAGGAGTATGATTTTGAGTTCCGATATATAAAAGGGAAAGACAACATAATAGCCGACGCTCTAACACGGGATGAGGACACCGGAAAAAAGGAAACAATTACTCTACAGGTGGGACTAAATAGATTAATACAAGAAGAAGGGATATATTCATTAAATGAGATAAGGACAAACCAGGAAGACCTAGAGGAAAGAGAAAAAAGAAGAGCGGAAGTAGAAAATAACATATATTTTAAGAGAATAGACGGAAAGGAACTATATTTAGTGACACAGACATTGGCCGAAAAGATAATAAAGAAATTACATGAGGACAATGGGCATATCGGTAGCAGAAAAGTTTGGCTCGTTTTTAGGGAAAATTACATCAGCCGACAGGATTACCGCATTGCAAAGGAAATTACCCAGAAGTGCGATGTATGTCAAAAATATAAGAGTCGGAATTTCAAAAACGAAAATGTTGCCAAAAATATTGAAGCCCGAAACAAACTAGACATTGTAGCAATAGATATGTTAAGCGATCTAATTATGACCACTAAAAGGAACAAACATATTCTGGTAATGGTGGATGTGTTTTCAAAATACGTAAAATTATATAGTTGCCGCACCACAAAGGGGGAAGAAATATTAAGAAAAATCGACAATTTTATAGCCATAGTAGGAACACCAAAAAAGATTCTACTGGACAAAGCAACGTATTTCCGAAATGATCGTTTCAAGGGACAACTTCGAGAACTAGGAATAGAGACAAATTTTGTCAGCATCAGGCATCCACAGAGTAATCCTTCGGAGCGTTTCATACAGGAAGTGACGAAATTTCTTCGCATTGCAACAGATGGTCAACATCGCCACTGGGACAGGAAAATGGCGGAAATAGAAAGGTATCTAAATACAATTCCGAGCACAGTAACAAAAGAGACCCCAGAATACATCATGAAGGGTGTATTGCCGATAAGGCCATGGGAAGACCAAGAGCCAAAAGAATATTAACAGGTGATTGAAACCGTACAGAGAAGATTACGGCGAAGCAACGAAAAATATATCCAAAGACAGGAACACAATAGAAAAAGAAGACCAGTGACTTTCCAAAAGGGTGAAAAAGTACTCGTGAGGGCATTACGAGTATCAAATCTTCCTGGGGGCATTTGCGCAAAGTTGATGCCTGTTTTCGAAGGCCCGTACATCGTGAATAATGAAAATGGGATAAATAGTTATGAGTTGAGGCACAGGAACTCGGAAAAGATCCGAGGAATTTATAATATTCACGATGTATACAAATATCACGAATAAAAGACAGAATTACATGAAGTAGATAGTAAGTTAGGATATAAGACGTAGATTAAAAAGGAAATATACAGGGAGTTGGTTTGCCTCGAGAAAATTTATTTAAAAATGCAGATAAATTTTATCGAATACAAGGCGGGGATTTGTTATATTTCTATTTGATATGAAAATTAAATTTTGATAATTATAAACAGAATTCAATTTAATATAAAATATTTTCAATTTTCTCAACCACGGGCATATAAATTTAGAACAACCTGTATACAACAAATTGTTATGTTTAATTTTAAGAAGTGATTAGACGAAGCTTACGAAACTCGGGACAATGCGCTTAGAATAAACAAAGTGAATGGCGCGTACCATTATCGTTGTTCGCGGAAGGTTCGATCATTAGCCTATGCTAAATAAGACTCAGTTGAAAAAGATAATAGGTCATTATCGTTGTTCGCGGAAGGTTCGATCATTAGCCTATGCTAAATAAGACTCAGTTGAAATAGAGAATAGGTCATTAAAATTTGTAAATAGTAGAAAGTAATTTTAGAATGGGAATTAACTATTTCTTTTTTGAAATCCATTAAGCATATTTAGAAAGATTAAAAATTGGTTTTGAGGAATACTGCGAATGAGAGTTGGTGGTGGAAGGTTGATTTGTGAATCTGGAAGGGATATTTAGAAAGTAGGTGAATGACTGAAAATAGAGAGCAGAATGTTTTGAGCTGTCGAGAAGTGAAGTCCAGTAGTAGACGGTAGTGTACGGAGAGTGAGAAAGCCGGTGTAGTTCCGTGAGTGTGGAGTATCTATCGTGGAACGAGAGGTAGGCCAGGTTGAGAGTAAAGAACCTCCTTGAGCCAAGAGTTCCCGGTAGCTGATTGCAGTTTCGAAAAAGGTAGAACACAGCATCACGACAGAAGCAGGAACGAGAGCTATACGAGCTAGTTTCAAAGGAGAACATTACTGGAAGCCAGGAGGAGGTTTTGATCGCAGCCAAGGATAGCAGGAAACGGGTCTTGTGTGAAGACATTCTCAGTTCACCAGAAAAAGGTCAGTCTCATTTGTTTGGACATGAATGTATGGGTTTTTCGTATTAATTACCACATTTAAAATTGAAGAACATAATCAATAATATCAGAAAAGCTTCATCAAACTTAAATAGGATTGTTGCTAATAAATCATAATAGTTAAATGTTAATAAAAACTTTCAATTGGAAACCAAAAGGAAATAAGATTCCCATGTGTAAATGTTATGTTTAAGAATAATAAGATATAGCAAATATTAAGCAGTGATTGCCATTTAAATAAAATAAACAATATTTTGATTATAATTGTAACCCATATGTGTGTATTATTTTACTTTTTTCTTTCCTATCCCGATTAGGAACCATTGAGAAATACTTAGAAGCCACGTAAGTAAATAATTAATTTTATAATTCGCCCTGAGATTGAAAACATATTGATATGTGATGTGGTAAATTAATTAGATTATTATTAATGCATTGATTAAATTAAATGACATATAAGAATATTATCTCATATCAATAATCAAGATCACATCAATATATATATATATATATATATATATATATATATATATATATATATATATATATATATATATATATATATATATATATATGTCTTCATATCAAGGCGAGATCCGTTTGTATCATAAGCTATACAAGATGAGATCCGTTTTGCAAGGCGAGATCCGATTTTGGATCTCACCTTGTATTCACGTGTATATAGTGACATCTCGATGTAACAATGGTTAAGGTACAAGGAAATCGATTTTTGTCTGGACCTCATTTTGCACCACTTTTGGTGAATTTTATATTGGAGTGGTTCCACTAAATCCGCTGTAGAGGGCAGCGCGCCCGATCCGTTGTGTATATGATAAATATATATTTTGCAGACAACCCGAGATCCGGTAAATTTGGAAACATCGCAAATGAATTTCACGGTCAGCTCTCTCACTCGGCTTATGTCTAGCTTGAATAAGAATGTTTACATTATTTAAGGGCTCTGTCCAGAAAGGCGATTGTCAAATATCTCGAGAACTAGACGGCATATCGAAAAAACTTTGGAATGCTTTTTTAATGGTTTTTCAAAATCTATATACTTATGCAATAGCAGGGTTCTTATTCTGCCTGCGAAAGCGGTGGGTGTAGCAACTTTGAATTTTCAACTGAAACCCTTTATTTTTAATTAAATAGTTGAAATTTAGAATTACAAATACACAACTTTTGTTTGAATCGATAATAGCTTCTTTAGTCCAGTCGGAAGAGCTTCAAAATCGTCGTTTTGATGACATTTTTAGGGTTTAGGGGTACCTCAGTTAGTTAGCTGAAAACGTAAGAAATAAATTTGAATAGTTAATGTTTATTGATAAACAAAGCTCCAATTCTATTTTACTTCAACTCATTTTAAGGCTATTTCAATAAACTAATCGGTTTTTTTTTCAGTTTTTTGGTAAAATATTGTAACTTAGAGACGAAAATTCTTAGAATCGGCTATTTTTCATTTAAATTGTCAATAAATAATTAAATTGAGAAAAAATTGGTCAGATTTACATAAATTTTGTTATTCCGTCCATATAGAAAATAAAACAATGGTTACGTAGTTACACTGAGTGTCACAAAAACCGTGTATTTTTACTCATTTCTTTGAGCTATTTCACGTAATATCGAGATATAAGTTGTATTTTTTACATAAGTTATACAGAGTGAGTCATGAGGAACTGTACATACTCCTACGTCGTGTAGAGGCTAATATGGGGAATAACAAATGACCATTAAAAAGTGTCTGCTTCCATTGTTTAATAATATACAGGGCGAGTTTCGCATTTTGACAGAAATTTGTATTCGTCATAATTTTTGAACGGTCAGATCAATGTGTCTCTTATTTTGGTCAATCGTTACACTATTACCACCTAATCAACTGATTTATTCAAACTAGAAAAAAATCAGGTCCGGCTTCAAAAAAATTAGTTCAATTGGGTCTTAGAAAAAATTTCACCCTGTATACGCTTTTTGAAAACTATAATATGAATTTTACAAATTAGACAAATAGGCAATTAAAATGACATATTTATTTTTTTCCCCACACGATTACTTAATTTTTTATAAAAAAATCAAATTTGAGTATGAATTAAAAGTTTGGTAAAGTGAACCATAAATTAAAAAAAAAATAACTTTTATTACAAAAATTATTATTTTTTTGAACAAATATTTAACTTATGTTACCACCCAATCAACTAATTTATACAAACTAGAAAAAAATCAGGCCCGGATTTAAAAAATTTGTTCTTTTCTGCCTTAAAAAAAATTTTACCCTGTAAACGCTTTTTGAAAACTCTAGTATGATTTTTACAAATAAGACAAATACTCAATTAAAATGGCTTACTTATTTTTCCCCACACGATTACTTAATTTTTTATTAAAAAATCAAATTTGTCAAAATCGGAATTTTGCCATAAAAATAAAAAAAATTAAACAACGTTTTTCTCAAATTTAAAAGCTTCACCATTTTTTTTTCTATACCACGTCTAGATCTAAAATCCAAAACACCTATCTTTGGACTCTATAGTTTAACATAGACGTGATCAAATAGGTAAATCTTAATTTTTTTCACTTAATTTTTGCGATTTAACTTTGAAATTCACGAATCTGCACCTTTTATTTTTAAAAATTTATAACTTTTATGAGAAGAAGACGGAAAGTCTACAACAATTTTCATATTCACAATGGTAAGAGATATGTGCTGTAAAATTTCAGAAAAAAAAAATATTAAAATGGAACAGAGTTGTAGCGAGTTAAACCGTGATTTCATTTTTTTTTCAGTTTTAGGTTAAAATTCCAATTTTGACAAATTTGATTTTTTAATAAAAAATTAAGTAATCGTGTGGAGAAAAAAATAAATATGCCATTTTAATTGCCTATTTGTCTAATTTGTAAAATTCATATTAGAGTTTTCAGAAAGAGCATACAGGGTGAAATTTTTTCTAAGACCAAAACGAACTAATTTTTTAAATCCGGGCCTGATTGTTTTCTAGTATGTATAAATCAGTTGATTGGGTGGTAACATAAGTTAAATATTTGTTCAAAAAAATTAATTTTTGTAATAAAAGTTAATTTTTTAAAATCTATGGTTCACTTTACCAAACTTTTAATTATTCAGTGTCAAATTGATTTATTTATAAAAAATTAAGTAATCGTGTGGGGAAAAAAATAAATATGCCATTGTAATTGCCTATTTGTCTAATTTCTAAAATTCATATTAGAGTTTTCAAAAAGCTTGTACAGGGTGAAATTTTTTCTAAGACCAAAACGAACTAATTTTTTAAATCCGGGCCTGATTTTTTTTTAGATTGTATAAATCAGTTGATTGGGTGGTAACATAAATTAAATATTTGTTAAAAAAAATTAATTTTTGTAATAAAAGTTATTTTTTTTAAATGTATGGTTCACTTTACCAAAGTTTTAATTCATACTCAAAATTTGATTTTTTTATAAAAAATTAGTAATCGTGTGGGGAAAAAAATAAATATGTCATTTTAATTGCCTATTTGTCTATTTTGTAAAACTCATATTATAGTTTTCAAAAAGCGTATACAGGGTGAAATTTTTTCTAAGACCCAAACGAACTAATTTTTTTGAAGCCGGACCTGATTTTTTTCTAGTTTGAATAAATCAGTTGATTAGGTGGTAATAGTGTAACGATTGGCCAAAATAAGAGACACATCGATCTGACCGTTCAAAAATTATGACGAATACAAATTTCTGTCAAAATGCGAAACTCGCCCTGTATATTATTAAACAATGGGAGCATACACTTTTTAATGGTCATTTGTTATTCCCCATAGGAGCCTCTATACGAGGTAGGAGTATGTACAGTTCCTCATGACTCACCCTGTATTAACGTTAAACTGACTTAATTTATAGTTTTATAAGCAACAATTAAGTATAGCGAAATTTATAAAACCTTGTTTAAATTGTTTTACATGCTCTATAATGCGGTTATCTTAAATTTTGTTTTGAATGTTTTTCTTCTTACTGGTAGACAAAAAATGGCAAAATGTGCATTTTTGACAACAAATTGTTGATAACCAACATAGTTACTACTCAAAATATTAAAAAAAACTAACCGTCGGTATAACAGGTTTCCTGGCAACCAGATGCAGAACAGTACCATAAATGTTTTAGACTTTTTAGCACTTTCTTTAAGTGAAATTTAAAATCATTTACCACCAATAACTTACACCCATGTTCACTCATTACGAAATCTGTTACAAGAATTTCAGCGATTTCAGCCATTTTTTCAAAATTTATTTGGATTTTCTCTAGTAATCCTTCCAAAAGACAATACATAAATGATGAATACCTTTTACACCAACTTCAAGGAGGGTAATTTATACAGGTACATATCTGAAATTATTATATGGACTGTTCACTCTTGTTAGAGTATAGTTCGCTCAAATATGAGCTCTTTTAATCCATTTCACGCGGTAAATTAGTCCGCTTTTCCTTTAGGTCGTAGTTCATAGGTTGTGATGTTTTTTTGCCTTCTCTACTATCTTCTTCCACTCTCTCCGGTCCTGAATCTTTTCTCTCCAATTTGCAATTTCCATCTTTGATATATCGTCTAGCAGTTGATCTTCCCATCTAATTTTTGGTCTTCCTCTTGGTCTATTTTTTACTGGTTTCCAGTTCATTATCTTCCTGATCAGTTCTTCTACCCCTCTTCTTTGTGTGTGCCCAAACCATCTGAGCCTTTGTGCTTTAATGAATTTTACTATATCTTCTCCTTTATTTATATTTATTATTTCATGGTTCATCAGCTTTCTATATTCCCCTGTTTCTGTCTTTACTGGGCCCTGTATTCTTATTTATAATTTTTCTCTCAATTATTTTTAATTTTCTTCGTCTTTTTTCGTAAGGCATATTACTTCTGCTCCATAGGCTATCACTGATCTGATTGCTGCTGTGTATATTTTTGATTTTGTTTTTTTGCTCAGGTTTTTGTCCTTGAGTAGTTGGTGATATTTCCAATATACTCTATTACCTGCTTTAATTCTGTCGTGTATCTCTATACTCCTTCCGTTTTTGCCGTCCACCATCACCCCCAGGTATTTGAAGAAATCTACTCTCTGGAATGTATTCTCACCTATCTTTATTTCTGCTATTCTGTTTACATAGTCTCGTGTGCTTATAAGATATTTTGTTTTATTCTGATTGATTATTAATCCTCTCGTCTTTGCTTCTCTTACCAGGGTTAAAGGTGCCTCTTGTAGTCATTCTTTATCTCGTGCTACCAGTCCCAGGTCATTTGCATATCCTATGATCTGTGTTGAGCTTTGAATAATTGTCTTTTTCAGCCCTGTATCCCTAATTACTCCTTCTAGAGCGATATTAAATAGTGTCGTTTGTCGTTGACAGACTGTCTCTTTGTCTTACTTCACGTTCTATTTTGATGTCATTTGTATCGCCCTCATTTGTTTTAACTTTTGCTGTTGAGTCTTTTATTGTCATTCTAGTTAGTCTTATTAATTCTGCCGGTATCTCCATTTTTTTCATTTCTTTTAATAATTGTTGTCTGTATATGCTGTCGAAGGCCTGTTGGAAGTCGATGAATAGTATGTGTAATTCTATGTCATGTTCATAGCTTTTTTCAATTGTTTGTGTCAGTACGTGTATTGCATTTATTGTTGATCTTCCTTTTCTAAAACCCTGTTGGTATGGTCCTATAATTTTTTCTGTGTATTGATTTAGTCGGTTTCTTATAATTGTGGTCAATATCTTATACGTTGTATTTAGTAGCATAATTGGTCTGTAGTTGCAGCACTTAGTTGGATCTCCTTTCTTAAAGATTCGTGCGATGTGTCCGTTTTTCCATTCTATGGGCATGCTTTCGTCCTTCCAAATTGTAACCATTAACTTGTGCATTCGCTTCGTGAGCTCCTCTCCTCCGTTGATGATCAGTTCGTTGTTGATTTCATCTGGCCCTGGCGTTTTGTTTACTTTTAGTTGTCTTAATAGCTCCATGAATTCCTGATAAGTAGGTGCGCCTTCCTCTTCATCTCTGTTTTCTCTTATATCCTCATCCTCTGAATATGCCTTATTGTCGTTTTTGTATAGGTCCGTGAAATATTTTTCCCAATCTTTTTTGTTTATTTTTGTGACAGATTTTTTGGTACTGTATTGTTGTTTTATCTATTCGAACAATTTCTTGTTGTCTTTATTATTCGTTTCTAATTCTTGCATTTGTTCAGAGATCCATGTGTTCTTCTTTCTTCTATAGAGTTTCAGTGCTTCTTGTTTTTCTTTTCTATATTGGTCCAGTTGTTCCTGTTCGGCACTTTGTAGCCATTTGTTTCTTGCGAGGTGCTTCAGTTGACTTTTTTGGTGACATTCCTCATCAAACCATTCTTTCGATTCTTTGTTTTTTTGGAATCCTATTATTTGTTCTGCTGTCTCTATTATGCTGTTCTTTATATTTTTCCATTCTCCTTCTATTTCTGTGTGCTCGTACTGACCCAATTTCTGTTCCAGTTGTTCTGTATATTGTTGCTTTGTTTCTTGCGGTTTCAGGTTGGCTATATTCCATTTCCTCCTTTTTCGTTCCTTATGATTATTTGCTTTAATTATTTTCATCTTAAGTTTTGCTATCAACAATATGTGGTCAGTGCCTCCATTTGCCCCTCTATATGGCCTTAAGTCTTGTACTATTTGTGTCCACTTTTTCGAAATTAGAGTATGATTTATTTAGTTTCCATACATTCTTCCTGGTATCATCCATGTTATTTTGTGTTCTTTTTTATGTTTATGCCCAGTACTAACTATATATGTATTGTTGCTGCTGCTAGGTTGCAGATTTCTCCTCCATTATCATTCGTAGTTTCATGAATGGTTTCTTTGGCAGCTACATTCATAGGCGTAACCAGGGGGGTTTTGGGGGTTGTAACCCCCCCATTGGGATGTACTTTGAGCTCTATACGCTTAACACCATAGCCCTCAGAGAACTTCCAGTAGTTGTAACCCCCCCTTTCAGGTAGTTGTAACCCCCCCTAAGGATCATCCTGGTTACGCCTATGGCTACATTACGGTTATAATCCTCGTTTCCGAACTTTGCATTGAAATCACCCAATGTTATTAATATGTCATTCCTCGGAATATTTTCACAGGTTTCTTCCAGGATGTCGTAGAATTCTGCTTTATCTTCTTGGTTTGCTTCTTCGGTGGGTGCATAGCAATTGACTATCGAGATGTTGGCTTGTTTATTTTCTTTGTAAGATATCCTTTCATTAACTGCTTTGAATTGTATCAGTTTTTCCCTCATTTTTTGTTCACCATAAATGCCGTACCATTAGTTCCCTGTTTGTTTTCTCCCGAATAATACATGCTAAAGTTTTTCTTCTCAATTTTTCCTTCTTTCTTCCATCGTATTTCCTGTAGGGCTAGGATTTCTAGTTGGTATTTTTTCATTTCAAGAGCTATTTCTTGCATCTTACCTACTGCCAGCATGGTTCTAATATTCCAAGATCCCATTCTAATGGGTTTTGTTCTTTTCTTCTTATTGAGATTCTTTCTTTATTTTGTGTGCGTTATTTTGTTTTCGTTAACTGTTTGCATTTTCGAGTCTTTTTTTGTCATGTCAATATCATATTTCGGCCGCTCTTCTTCGTTTATTAGTTTTTTGAATTTTCTATCACCTGTCCTCTCTCTTCGTCCCATATCTAGATTTTGCCATTCACTATTAATTTCTTGTAGCCGATTTTCGTTTGCTTACCTTTGCTTCTTTCGTCCTTTCCTATTTTAGTTATTTCCTTTTGTATTTCTTATTCTTTCGATGTCCAATCGTTGTTTGTACGAGAGTTCTTTGTTTTTTATCATAAAGTTTTATAATAGATGGTTCTGCTGGTTCGTAATTAACTTGAGAAATGATAATTTGATTCATTCCAGTGTTTACTGAGCTTTCTGATATAGGTATACCTGTGATAGGATTTTCTTCATTTGTGTGGATTGTAGCACCGTCATTTTCATTGACATCTTCTTCATTTTGGCCATTTATTGTTTCGTCAGGTTCAACAATCAAAGACTCTGAGTCGACGTTATGTGGGGTACCTAATAAAGTTTCATCAAAATTTTCTACATAATCTAAGAAGTCTTGATTTGTTTCAGGTTCTATGTCATGAGTTTCGTTTGCGTTTAATCGTATTCTTGATAGACAATCGTTATTTGTGTTTAGAGCACCTTTTTTATATACAATCTCATAATCATATTCTTCGAGTTTTAATCTCTAGCGAACCAATTTTGAGCTGGGATCTTTTAATGAAAATAGCCATTGAAGAGGCTTGTGATCTGTCACGAGAGTCACGCGACGTCCAAAAATATAGGGTCGGAAATACTTAACTGCCCAGACTATAGCTAGGAGTTCTTTTTCAATGGTAGAGTAATTTATTTCTGAATCATTCAGTGTTCTACTCGCATAGGCAATTAGGAGATCAGAACCAATTTTTCCTTGACTTAAAACTGCACCTATTGCATAGTTACTTGCATCTGTTGTCAGATTAAATGGTTTAGTAAAATCAGGATATTGCAGAATTGGTTCATTTGTAAGAAGATCTTTACAGATATTAAAACACTGTACATAGTCTTCGTCTTTAATATTTATTTCATTATCTTTTTTTAGTCGTAATGTTAAGGGTTTTGTAATTTTTGAAAAATCTTTAATAAATTTTCGATAATATCCTAATAATCCGAGGAAGCCTTTTAACTGTTTGGTAGTAGTAGGTATTGGGAAATTTTTAATAGCCTTTATTTTATCCGGATTGGGCTTTACTCCTTCTGGAGTGACAATATGACCTAAGTAAGCCACTTCTTTTTTTAAGAATTCGGATTTGTCCAACTGTATTTTAAAGTTAGATTCACGTAGTCTCTGAAATACTTCTCTTAAATTTGTAATATGTTCTTGCAGGCTAGTGCTGAATATAATAATATCATCTAGGTAGACAAGGCATTTTTCGTTTTGTATGCCTCTCAGTATGTTATCCATTACTCTCTGGAATGTAGCTGGGGCATTTCTAAGTCCAAATGGCATTCTAAGAAACTTATAGTGACCATTTTCGGTGTTAAAAGCGGTTTTTGGGATATCTTCTTCTGCCATTTCTATTTGATGGAAACCAGAAGCCAAGTCTGGCGTGGTAAAGTACTGACAACGCCCTAATTTGTCTAAGAGGTCAGTGATATTTGGAAGGGGGTATCTATCTCCTAAAGTAATAGCATTTAAACGTCGATAATCGACTACAACACGAAATTTACGTTTATTGGAGGCATCAAGTTTTTTGGGGACTACCCAGATAGGCGAGGACCAGGCAGAATTGCTATGTCGGATAATATTTTGGTCTAACATGCCCTGAATTTGATTTTGGACTTCTTTACGATATATTTCCGGATATCTATATGATTTAGAATATACTGGAATCTCATTAGAAGTTTTTATACTATGCTTAATTTTATTAGTGAAAGACAATTGGTTGCCCTCAATATGAAAAATGTCCGAAAATTCTCTTATTAGCTTTAAAATTGAATTCCGATCTTCGGTATTCATATTATGTTCCGTGCGGATTTTAGAAATATCAAATTTGAATTTTTCGGCATAAATAGAATTAAGATTAGGATGATTTATTTGTTCGTATTCATCGAACTTTTCAACTTCTATTGGTGAAGTTAAATTAACTTTAAAATGTGACTCTGATGAGTTAGTAATAGTGCATAAAGCTTCTTTATTAACAACTTTAGTAAGACATTGGGGAATTTCTAATTTCCCTATTTTTGTATAAGGTACGATAACGTCACCATTTTCTATATTTTTTATATTTAATTTAATTACTTGTTCGGAACGTGGAGACACTACTATACAATTCGTGCTGTCAGCGCTCGGACTATAATAGTTAATTTTAATTGAACAACAAGGTGTTCTTAATAAATTATTTACTAAATCGATATTTGCTTGTAATAGTTTTAAATTATCTAATCCTAATAAGCAATCAAAATGATCGTGAAACTTAAAAAATATGATAAGTTAATTTTATTGGCTTTTTATGCCTAAATATAGAGGAAGACGGAATTACGGTACAGAAATTTTCCTTAGTAGTTCCAAGAGCAGTGGAAATTTGAAATGGTTTTTTAAATATTGAATTTTTAAAATATTTTTCACCTATTTTTGGTGTAATAAAAGATTTATTGCTCCCAGTATCTATAAGGACTTTTAAATTATGCTCAGGGAAAATTATGTACGGCAATTCACATTCTTTGTTAGTTAAGTTTAATAATTCTACATGCTCTGGTTTTCTTCCGAGGCTATCTCTTCTAAAAAAGGTTCTTGGGATGAACTTTCAGGACAGTCTGTATTATCTATGTTATGCAGTTCTTCCGGAATAATATTTTGGCTTGCGAAATTATTGGGGTTACGTAAACGAGTCCTATTTTGGAAGTTTTGTGATGGTCTGAAAGTATTATTGGTTGTTATAGTCATTGGAGTAGGGTTTGAGAATTTTCTGTTTGGATTTGGCTGGAATACATTGGAGTTTCGATTAAAATTCCTACTTGTACTAGGATTATTTTGGAAATAATTATTTTGATTATTTTGTCTCATATTTTGAGGATTCGGTTGGGGATTCGGAGGATCCATAGTATTTCTCTGTATTGGAAATTGGTTCCTTGGTTGATATTGAGTTTGGGGTTGATATTGAATTTGGGGTTGATAATTATTTTGTTGGTTTTGTCGGAAATTTGATTTTGGTCTAGACGAATAATTATTATTTTGATAAGATTTGTGATTTTTGCTTTGAAAAGAATTATTTTGGTCTAGGTATATCTGAAAATCCTTTGTGAGGATGCCTAACGCAGAATTTAAATCTGGTGGAATCTTTGTACGCATTAAGGTACCAAGAGGTTCCTTTAACCCACGTAACAAAACTCTTAATGCTAAATTTCGGAAAAAGCTACCAAGAATATTAATTTCAGCAGCATGTTCAGTTTTTGAGGTCAAGACAGATATTTGAAGATTTAATAATTTTTGTATTCGGTTATAAAAATCAAATGGGGATTCATTATTGCCTTGTTTCAAATCTGAAATTTCTATGCTTAGAGTATAAATATCTCTTTTGTCTGAATAAGAATTAATTAAAGCATTTTTTAAATCTTGCCAAGTTCTAAGATTACAAGAAGAAATATTAACTGCGGCTTCGCCTTTTATTTTTGCAATTATGCTTGACATCAAATATTCATTTTGAAAATCATTCACATCTGTAGCATTATAAAATTTGGTTACAAGTTTTTCGGAAATTTCTAAAAATCTAGGAAGTAACGTGTGATTCCCTTCAAAATCTGGAATCATATCTAAGTATTCTTTCTTTAGTTGAGGAACTTGTGGAACAGCCATTTTAAATTTATTATTTAATTCTAATATTTTCGAAAAACTTATATTATTTTTATTAAAAGGTAAATTAGCTAAATTAGTTAAATTTGAGTCAGAATCTGTATCTGAGTTGCTACTGTCTGAATAATCAGAATCTAGTGTTAAATTAGGCTCTCTATATGGCATTAAACACTTACAGTAATGTAGCGATCTTGTCCATGGAACTGCTTCGGAACTGGGTCGAGACACTCACAATATTCGCTTGAAAGTCTCTCCGGTACGAATCTTCTCGTCAGGTTACTCAATTCGCCCAACTGGAATTCACTTCGCGAAAACTGTTCGAATAGTCAAAAAAATCGTAAAAACGAACCGAGAGTTATATTCACTAACGCCCGTTTGACTATCCTACTGACTGCGCCAGAAATATAAAATCTTTCCGAAAGTCCCTTTTTAAAAAGTATTTATTTAACTCTAAAAGTAGGTCTTTAGAATACGAAGGCAGAAACTGAACTAAACAATTATAATTTTAAACTAAGAAATGAAAATGTGATATTTTGACAACTATGAACGTATGATGTCTTCATCAGCGTTTCTCTGGTTCAGGGACTTCCTCTTCTCACGGTGATTACCGTGTTACAGCTGATGTTGCGGAATATGGGTCGTTAACTTATATATATATATATATATATGTATATATATATATATATATATATATATATATATATATATATATATATATATATATATATATATATATATATAGTGGTTTGAAGTTTCAGCAATTCGGTCATGTGAAATAAAATTCTATTTGTTATTTCTCAATATTTCGTCACACTTTTGTGACTTCTTCAGGAGAAAACTGTAAATTTATTAAGATTAGAAATTAACAAAAGCTAAATATTTAGTTACTTACAACTATAAGAGTATTAATTTAGATTTTTTTTGAACATATCGTAAGGGACATTGACTTAATTTTGATTTTGACATTTATTATTTCGGAGTTATGGTAACTGCAATAAATTTTATTTTCATAGAATATTGTCTGATATTTAAAATTCTTTTTTTAATAATGAATAGGTCAAAGTAAACCAAAGAAAATATTAACGGAATTTTAAGGTGGAAAAGTATGATTAATAGTAGAAAAATCACTATGTACCATCACTTACATTTTATAGATCAATTTAATATACTCTAGTCCCTTTCTAAAATTTTTCTACTATTAATCATACTTTTCCACCTTAAAATTCCGTTAATATTTTCTTTGGTTTACTTTGACCTATTCATTATTAAAAAAAGAATTTTAAATATCAGACAATCTTCTATGAAAATAAAATTTATTGCAGTTACCATAACTCCGAAATAATAAATGTCAAAATCAAAATTAAGTCAATGTCCCTTACGATATGTTCAAAAAAAAATCTAAATTAATACTCTTATAGTTGTAAGTAACTAAATATTTAGCTTTTGTTAATTTCTAATCTTAATAAATTTACAGTTTTCTCCTGAAGAAGTCACAAAAGTGTGACGAAATATTGAGAAATAACAAATAGAATTTTATTTCACATGACCGAATTGCTGAAACTTCAAACCACTATAACACAGTACGGTCGAAAATATTTGTACAAATATATATAGTAATGTTTGAATAACGGCAATTCGGTCAGTTAAAAGAAAACTCTATTTGTTTTAAGTCTCAATATTTATGAAATATAAGTTTTAAGTCTCAATATCACTCAACATAAACGTGACTGCAATATAAGAAAAAACTGTTGTGCCTTAGTAGATCACCACATAAATACAGGAGATAAATTTGATTTTAATAATGTAAAAATATTGGAACAAGTTGATAATTATAAAAAGCGACTTTTCCTTGAGATGGTACATATTAACAAAACTCCAGAATCAATTAATTATAAGACTGACACTAACCATTTGAGTAATATCTACTGTAATATTCTAACTAATACATAACATTTAAATAAACAAATTACCCAATTTATCTTCTAATAGTTAATCTACCTCAATTTTATTTAAATTTCTAAATACCAGTCTTACACTAACTCATGAAGTACCATCAATTACATTTTATAAATCAATTTAACTTACTCTAGGCCCTTTCTTAGTTTTCTACTATTACCTTTCCACCTTAAAATTTCGTAAATGTATAATTTCCTTTTTTACTTTGACCTATTCACTAAAAATTGTATATATCAGATAACATTCTATCAATATAAAATATATTGCAGTTACCGTAACTCCCCAATAAGTCAAAATAAAATCTGTCATTTTCTAAATCACTTTTCAAAATAATGTTAAGAAATTTAAATTTTTACTCTTATAGTTGTAAGTATCGAAATATTTAAGTTTGTCCATGTCTAATATTAATAAATTTGCATTTTTCTCCTGAAGAAGTCACCAAATAGTGACGAAATATTGAGACTTAAAAACAAATAGAGTTTTCTTTTAACTGACCGAATTGCCGTTATTCAAACATTACTATTTAACACAGTACGGTCGATAATATTTGTACAAACAAATATATATATATATATATATATATATATATATATATATATATATATATATATATATATATATTGATACATGTATCCATGTGACTTCCAAAGTAGATTCTCGTAATACGTTGTTACTTCATATATACCGTTATGACTTCCGATTTCGGAAGTCACAACGTTTTGCCTATATTTTTACGAATTTGGCTACTAGATGGTATCGGAAGGCTTATATTAAAAATTTCGCTGGAAGTCATATCGTATCTAACATACTCATAAGATCAGATTTTAGTTCGACGGTATATCACCAGCGCTAGTGTCGCTCCCGTGCTACTATACAGGTTATGTACATAACGCGTAGCGTCTTCCGTATACCACACCGCTCGGTGTGACTTCCGTTTTTTGGCAACCCTGTGTAACGGTTTCCAGACATTTATCTGTTGTAGATTCGCGGTCCTAATCGTACTTAGTGTTTTGTGTGCCTTTTGTTTTTAAACATGAATAATAGCAGATCTGCTTTACTTTTAAAGTTAGCCTTAAATGAAGGTACAATAAGTGATTATATATCTCTATAATTATATATTTTCTGTACTTATTTTAATCTATAATATTTACTTACCTATTTACTTATATAAATTCATTTTTCTCGTGTTTTTGTTTACTTCCTTTTTTACAATGAACTTCCAATTTAATCTACACTCACCGGCACGAAAAACGGGCACCCCAAAAAAATGGGTAATTTTTTATGTCTCGTATCTCCCAAACCTGTTGTCCGATTTAAGTAATTTTTTTAATATGTTATAGCCTTATTCTTTAACAATATAGCTATGATAATATTGTTGATAGACAGGTAAATTTTCATTGTATACCGGGTGTACCAATCAAACTGGGTTTTTTTCTCAATTTTCACAACACCCTGTGGAATATTCTAGCCTTTATAAAATATTTAAATTAAAGCCTAACTATAGCTCCAGGTTTTATTAACATTCTTTTTTTTTATTCATTCGCTTACGTTGGATAATAAAAAAGTTAAGGACTTTAACAACTAGCCATGTTCTTTATCGATATAGGTGTTTCTAAATATAAGTGCGACAAACTTTAAGGGGTAATTTCTGCATGAAAAAATAATTATCGTTTGGCAAAAGAATTTTATATTTGCAAGCATTTGCGGACATAGCTTTATCAAGTAAACGATCATTATTTTTTCATGCAGAATTACCCCTTAAAGTTTGTCGCACTTATTTAGAAACACCATGTATTGATAAAGAACATGTTTAGTTGTTAAAGTCCCTAACTTTTTTATTATCCAACATAAGCGAATGAATAACAAACAGAACGTTAAGAAAACCTGGGGCTATAGGTGGGTTTTAATTTCAATATTGTATAAAGGCTAGAATATTCCACAGGGTGTTGTGAAAATTGGAAAAAAAACAGTTTGATTGGTACGCCCAGTATACAATGATAATTTACCTGTCTAGAAACAATATTATTACAGCGATATAGTTAAAGAATAAGGCTATAACATATTAAAGAAATACTTAAATCAGAGAATAGGTTTAGGAGATACGAGCCATCAAAAATGACCCATTTTTTGGGGTGCCCGTTTTTCGTGCCGGTGAATGTATCTATTAAATAATCTAAATTATTTTTAAAAATCTTATTAAAAGCTTAAATACAAGAAATGTAGGTAAATGTTCTCATTTAACGAAATTTCCGAAAATTGCGTATTTTTTGACCCAAGTAAAAACGTGTAAAAATATACAAAAAATTGAATGTACAATTAGGGAATGAATGGAATTAAATACACGAAAAAAGAGCGATAAAAAGTTTAAAGTAATAAATTCTAGTAATAATATGAAATACAGTAAACTCTCTCAAGGGGTAGGCGCAAAATCTCGGTCCAATGCTATTTAAATGCATTCATTTTTTACGAATTCTGAGAAAACTAATAAATACTTTTTAAAACTTACACCCAGAATGAAAGATTATTATTGCGGAGGACCGAAAGTCCCTTAGAATAAACAAAAAGTTTCTTGATAATGAAATATTCGAAATTAAAAATCACACTAACTTTTCTCTTGTTTTTTTATCCCGCTATCTTATTAAAATAAACATTATATAAGTTTTCAGAAACTTTCGGCCCTCGGTAATAATGTAATATTCCATTCTGCGTTTAAATTTTTCAAAAATACTTATTAGTTTTCTCAGAATTCGAAAAAAATTAGTGCATTTAATTAGCATTTTACCAAGATTTTGCGCCTATCTCCTTAACGGACACCTCCTCTATACGGACGGTATTTAAGACAAAACTCATTTGCCGATAATATTGAACCTGTACTCTTCAACGGACACTCCCTTAAAATGATGTGTAAATGAAAAAAAAATACATAGGTATTTTTTCCAAATATTTTAGAATACAAAACTACATATATTTTATTATTTAAAATTAATACAGAGATGTCAACGAGTGATATTTGATACTGTTTAATTTATCAGCAGTAGGTAATAAAAATATGTTTCTTAAGTTTGATGTTTCTACTACATTCTCAACTGTTTAGCAAAATGTGGGATCCGTAATTAAAATAAAATATGTGTGTCGGTCATTAAAAGAAACGTGACACCGTAACCTTGTTCTAATAATATTTAACATTGATGTATTGTGACTAAAAATTCTGCTTGAACGGAAATGTCTGCTTGAGAAGCTAGGACAAATAATCCCCGGACAAATAATCCCGGACAAAAAATCCCCACAAATTATCCCCGGACAAAAGATCCCCACAAAAAATCCCCACAAGTAATCCCCACAAATAATCCCTGGACAAAAAATCCCGGACAGATAATCCCTACAATTTTTTTTGGACAAAATATCCCCACAAAAAATCCCGGACACAAAATCCCCAAGAAATAATTTTGCCGAAAAAAGTTGTCGAATGAAAGCTTATAATCCAAGGATGGTACTAAAGATGATAAATTTGACCAAAGCTGGCTGTCCATCTGTCCGTCCGACCGCGAATGTAACTACTCCGTCATTATGCCAGGTAGAATGAAAAATGAGGTGTCGAATGAACGGTTATAATCCAACGATGGTACTAAAGATGAGCAATTTGGTCCGTCGGTATGTCTGACCGCAACTATAACTCCTCCGTCACTGTACCAGGTAGAATGACAAATAAGGTGTCGAATTAGAGCTTATAACCAAGGATGGTAGTAAAGATGATAAATTTGACCAAGACTGTCTGCCCATCTGTCCGTCCAACTGCGAATGTAACTAATCCGTCATTATGCCAGGTAGAATGACAAATGAGGTGTCGAATGAACGGTTATAATCCAACGATGGTACTTAAGATGAGCAATTTGGTCCGTCGGTCTGTCTGACGCAAATAAGGTGTCGAATGAAAGCTTATAACCGAGGATGGTACTAAAGATGAAACATTTGACCAAGGCTGTCTGTTCATCTGTCCGTGCCAGCGCGAATGTAAATACTCCGTCATTATGCCAGGGAAAATGACAAATGAGGTTTCGAATGAACGATTATAATCCAACGATGGTGCTAAAGATGAGCAATTAGGTCCGTCGGTCTGCCTGACCGCAAATATAACTCCTCCGTCACTGTACCAGGTAGAATGACAAATGAAGTGTCGAATGAAAACTTATAGTCCAAGGATGGTACTAAAGGTGAGAAATTTGACCAAGAACTTCCGGTTTTAGAAATGCGACCGGAAGTACTGTTTTAAAGTCACCGGAATAGTAAAAGTGATATATTATTCGACGAGCTTTCGCAAGGCGAGAATAAATATATACTTCCGGTTTCATAAGTGTCTTTGCGTCTGTCCTCCTGCATACAACTTCTCCGTATTAATACAGATATAATGACAAATTAGGAGTCCGTGTATGGAGAAGAGCAGCCACAGACAGGCAAGGGTGGAGGCAAAAAATAAAGGAGGCCAAGGCTCAATTTGGGTTTGTAGAAGAAGAAGAAGATATAATGACAAATAATGAGATTTCGAATGAAAGCTTATAACACAAGGATGGTATTAAAGATGAGTAATTTGACATCAGACTTCAGTTTTAGAGTTGCAACCGCAAGTACCTGTTTTAAAGTGACTCAAAGTATGATATGAATGTAAATGAAGATGATCCAAAATTAGTAAAATCCTATTCGCGGTGTGCAAGTACTTGGAAAGGGAAACGAGAAAAGACCCTGCGCGAGTCGCGGAGAAATATTGCAACTATCTTAAATAATTCATATTGTCAATTGAAATTGTCAAATTGACGTATATTTCATACCTTCTGTCAATGAAGCAGAAAAATTATATATTGCTCCACAATATTGATATGATATGCAATTATTATATAAAGGTAAATTTAATTAATTGTATTTTGCTTGCAGTACTGCATTTTAATAACTAATCTTATTTACTACATACAATTGTTGATGTTTTCATGACATAACCTGCATCTTATTTTTTCTTCTTATTATTTTTTTGGACTATGGCCTTGACAATTATCCAGTAAACAGGACTAATATAATTGGCCAATATAATTAAAAGTGCGAATAATAGTACAGAGTATAGATATAGGGGTCGCTTTGCCGAACTTGCACGGTCCCAATATGAATCGACGCAAAGTTACTCGAAGAGTTCAAATATCGACTTCCAGTTCTACTTTCGATTACTTTGGATGAAAACCTAGGACTTACGAAGTCCAATTACTTGTTAACACATGCTCTTGTGAACATAAACGGAAAGAAATAACACGAGTAGCGTTCATCAGCAAATCATCAACGGCTGATAGCAAAACTCTACGAAACTACAAACAATTTCCTACTAACACGGTTATAGTCTAAGATCCGAATATATTTATGTCGACCTGCACCCATCTGCTTTCCGGATAAAACGTTTTTTTTTTTAAATAAATTTCATGCATAGACAAAAACGACTTGCATGGCTTGCCTATTAAAATCGTGTCATAGCTATCCTTAAGGTGGGGTGAGCATCGAGTTTGAAATAAATATTTCAAACATATTTTTTAAAATTTTTTTGAACGTATGATAGAATTCTTAAAATCCCATGGACTGATCGGGTCACAAATGAGGAGGTCCTTATAGAAGATTGGGGAAAAACCGAGAAGTATTAACCACCATCAAATCTCAAAAGTTGGAATAACTTGGACACATTATGCGAAATGAATCCAGATATGCCCTCCTACAAGCCATCCTATGAGAAAAAAATATTTGGAAAGCGAGGTCCAGGAAGAAGAAGAACATACAGGTTAAAAGAACTTTAGAACCTGGTTTAACACAACATCTGTGCAGCTTTTCCGCGTTGCTACAGATAAAGTGAAGATTGCCATGATGATCGCCAACATTTGTCACGGATAGGCACATCAAGAAGAAGAGGATAATATTATTTTATTTTTAAATTAAATAAGCATATTTATTCACTATAATTCAATGAATTAAAAAAAAATAAGGAAAAATATTTAAAAATAAGCCAACGCTCAGTGAATCATGTGAATCAAAAAGATCAAAAATATTTTATTAGCTTATGAGTTTTTCGAGCATAACTCTGTCGAGTTTTTTTAGTTATAACGATTTTTGACTTTTTAGTATTACTCAGAAATCAAAACAACCAAATTTTTGCTCAAGAATGGGTGAAAATCAACATATTTATTATAATAAAAAATAAGCATAAACCAAAAAAACTGTATGTGCACATTGTATGCACGTTAAAAATTCGGTTAAAATTCACATCCTTATTCCAGTCAAAACACAATAATTAACAAGTTGCTGATGTGACATTTCTATCATCGACCGAGGAACACATTAAATTTTTATTACTTGTGTTGATAACGTGAACGGTATCAAATATCACATCGTGGACATCTGTATTGATTTAAATAATAAAAAATGTGGCAACGAGTCTCGAAGAGTTATAACGCCATGACGCCATTGATGATGATAATGATGACTAAATATTTTTTACGTTAAATTTATAAAAATGAACAGGTTTTTTTTTGTATTACAATCAAGATTATCGTTTTCAGGACCAGCAATTATCATCCCAAATAGGAAATGTTTTGAACAGGGTTATACAAAGCAGAGTGAGCAAAAGATTTAATATAAGCGAATCATTACAAGATGATTCCCAGAGCCTTAGCTCATTCCCCATATGCTGCACGATTTTTGAAAGAACTCACAATTGGAATTCGGAATTCGATATTTGGAATCGAAATTACAATTCATGCTTAAATTTAATTGCTAATCAATATTTTCGTACCAAAAAGCGGTTGCCCATCTGTACACAATGGAACGCAGATTCAGATAGAGCGCGTTAAACAGTCTTTCTACCTATTACATTATTATAAATATTACTGCTCATTACTATAAAGTAGAGCAAAAAAGTTGAAAATAGTTGAGGTATTTAGCATTAACGGTTCTCCTTTAAAATCAAAATGACGGCTAACGCTTCAGCGGAATTCAGTCGCAATTTTAAATTTATACCACTATTGACCTCTCCTAAAGGTTAGAATTATAAAATTTGGGGCAGCTCGAAAACAAGATTCAATTCAATAATTATGCTCCCCCTCTTTCATAGGCGTAACCAGGATGATCCTAAGGGGGGTTACAACTACCTGAAAGGGGGGGGTTACAACTAGTGGAAGGTCTCTGAGGGCTATGGTGTTAAGCGTATAGAGCTCAAAGTACATCCCAATGGGGGGGTTACAACCCACAAAACCGCCCCCTGGTTACGCCTATGCCCTCTTTTTAATATATTCCAGTTTAACTCGGAAAATATCAACGGCACGACAAAAATTGTCAAAAAGAAATTGTAGGAAATCATATTTGAAACAATTTTAAATATTCGTAAAAAAATGAAAGAGATCAAAATTATGTAAAAGTGAATTCTATCTACTAAGTTCTATTTTTGTATAGGTATCTACATTTTTATCGTAAAACTCATTATTAACGAGACAATTCAATAGTTATGCTCTAACTCTAACTGTCACTATTTTCCCCCACAACTCGGAAAATATCGACATCATAAAATAGTTATTTTCCTAACTAGTGCGGAAAGTAACATTTTCACGCACGAGACTGCCGTTGACCCGAACGACGCGATAGCGGAGCTCGGGCAAGCAGTCGAGTGCAGGGATGACGTTTGGAAAAAAGCCACAAAAAAATAGAGTTATATCAATTTTTATTTAGAAGTGAAAATACACAAATCAATTCTTTGACAAGGTAGTCAAAAGCAAACTTTCAATACCTAAGTATAATGGGTTACCACGACGACGATATTGGTTTCCATTTCCATGACGACAATTCAAAACCATTGTAATTGTCTACTGATCTGATATCTCTCCTGATCTGATATGTCTCCAATAACGGACTTAACATAAATGCAACAAAGACAAAGTTACTTATGGTTAGTAAACAAGACGTCGGCCCTATGCAACTAATTGTCAATGATGAATCAATAACAAAAGTTAATCATTTTAAATACCTAGGATGTTGGATAAACGAGACACTAAATCCGGATGAAGAAATTAAAACTCGTATAGGAATTGCAAGAGGAGCATTTATGAAACTTAGATCTATTCTCAGCAACTCTCAGCTGAACTTACAACTAAGAATCAAGTTCCTAAAATGTTATGTGTATCCTGTAATACTATATGGATGTGAAACCTGGATCATGAAGGTTAACATGATGAACAAATTAGAAGCCTTTGAGATGTGGTCGTATCGTAGAATGCTCAGAATATCTTGGGTTCAACGCATTTCAAACAGAGAAGTCTTAAATAGAGTAGGTCAAGGCGAAGGTGACTTAATGAAGATGATAAAAAAGAAAACTTGAATATCTGGGGCATATAATGAGAGGTAGCAGATACAGGATGCTGCAGTTAATACTCAATGGAAAGATCGACGGAAAAAGTGGAATTGGTCGAAAGAAATATTCATGGCTCCGAAACCTTCGTCAATGGACTGGCTTATCAGCAGATCAATTGTTACATGCCGCACAAGATCGAGAACGATATCGGCAAATTGTTATGTCCTCGCTCCGTTGTCGCTCGTGCTCTAAACATCACGTCCATTCGTAAAAAGCATACTTCACGAACTGTTTCATAAATAACTATTTTCATATATTAAAAAAAATGTTTCTGACTCGGGTAGATATTATTCCAGATTTTCAGATTTCAGCACAGTGTTAGATGGTTGGGGCATATATGGAGAGCAGGTAGCGTAACAACTATAAACTCAATTTTACAATGGAAACCCGGAGTTAGGAGACACGGAGGAACTAGAATAAATGGTTACAGGAAGTAAAGGAAAATTTATATAGGGCAGGAATTAGAGACTAGCAGAAAAAGACAGAGGATAGAAAGAAATGGAGAAGCACAGTCAATAGTATCGAGTAGCAGACTGGGACTAATCTGCTCTTAAAAGATGGATCTAGATAGCTTTTTAGCGGCTCAACCCCACCTGGTGTATTTAGCCATTTAATTTTCTTATTACACATTATTATTGGTACATCAAAAATTAAAAGGACGGTGATGACGAATTTGTGTCCGCTGACCTCTATCACGTCTAGCTCAAGGTCATTTCGAGGTCAAATCAAGATAAATCGACAGTCGCTCTGAGAAAGTATATTAGGGCGTTTTTGGTGTCGCTGGTGACGAATCAGGAGTCCGCTGACCTCTATCACGTCGAGTTCAAGGTCAAATCAACATAAATCGACACAATCGTTCTGAAAATATAGGGGTTTTGGAGTCACTGATCATGAAAACTGCGGTCCGTTGAGCTCTACCACGTAAGGTAAAGGTCATTTCAAGGCCAAATCAGGACAAGTCCACAAAACTGATTTGACCTTGAAATGACCTTTACCTGTCGCGGTTGAGCTCAACGGACCCAGTTTTGTGATCAGCGACCCCAAAAACCCCCTAATATACTTTTTCAGAGCGATCTTGTCGATTTATCTTGATTTGACCTCGAAATGACCTTGAGCTAGACGTGATAGAGGTCAGCGGACACAAATTCGTCATCAGCGACCACAAAAACCCCCTAATATACTTTTTCAGAGCGACTGTCGGTTTATCTTGATTTGACCTTGAGATGACCATTACCTGACGTTATAGAGGTCAGCGGACCCCGGATTCGTGACCAGCGACTCCAAAAACCCCTAGTCATATGGTTTCGTCAAATATTCCGAAATGTATTTTTTTTGTAAACCTGTCTAATCAAAAGAATATCAATCTTTTAATTTAAATAGACAACTGTAAAACATAGAACTGCATTCACAACTGTATTCACAGTAAAAGTTTCAAAAGATCACACATTACGCTTAAAGTAAGAGGTAAATCAGCAGACGAGTCGTTGTGACTTCCAAAATATGACAACATCGCTGGAAGTGACAACGCACCTTGAACTACCCTATATATGGAAGCCATAACGTATGCTGTACGCTTCGGTATATACGTATATATATACAAAATTTATTGTGGTAAATCCTTTCCCCTCAATAGGTAGACCCATTTTATAAGCCCCCCTTTTACCAAATACACAATTTTTAAAAAATAATTCCTAGTAGAAAAGGTGGAAGTCGGACGGCCTCTTCTGTATACCGGAAGTCACAACTTAACGTGCATCAATATATATATATATATATATATATATATATATATATATATATATATATATATATATATATATATATATATATATATATATATATATATATACGAGATTTTAAGAGGTGAACATTCGTCGTTTACTATATAAATGGAATATATTTTACTGTGCTTGAAATGTGTGAGCGAGAAGTTACTTGGCTGAAGTACAAAAATTTAGAAATATGCTACACATTGAAATAGAAAGTATGATTCAACTTTGTAATATGTTTACAAATTTATAACGCACTATTGGTGTCTTGTGAACGATTGTGCGGCTAGTACATGTACCTAATACAAAAAAAATACAGTGGGAAATCAGATCGATAAAAAATAACCTTTTTTAAATATTTTTTTTTGCTGAAATTTTGTCATTTAACTACATACGTTACACATATTTCTTTTTTTTTTTTCAGTTTCCTCATCCAGATTATCGTTATATCGTTTCGAGGGGTGTTGCCCTCGACTCCACGCCACTGAAAACCAACGTTCAGTAAGGTAGGTGTTTTTCGGCTTGTTTTATATTGATAGATGATAATTTTTAAAGAGAACTTCTTATCATATCTTATCTCTGTCACTTTGTTTTTGTTTGTCTAATGGCGCTATTAATTCCGCGAACTTATGAAACCTCTAGTAAAAATATAGCAAAATAATATTTTTGCTGTTAGTGCGGCAGATTAGTGCAAATATTATAAGAATTGTGCATTTAATGATAGAAGCATATAATTTGGACCACATATACTTCACATATAAAGGTTCAAATTTAGATAGGCCATCTCAGATTTTGACTTTTACAAAAATGGCAGACATTCAAAATGGCGACTATACATATGTGACTAATAGCGCGATAATCGATGTATCTTCACATGTACCTATATGCGGCAGTTTCGTGCAAATATGCAAATATTATAAGAATTATTGTGCATTTAATGGTAGAAGCATATAACTTGGACCACATAAAGTCCAGAGAAATAAGGTTTTTGTCGGGACACTTGAGCAGCCAGGTTGCAAATGGATTTTTAGTACTATCATCATTCTCTTTGCCTTATCCCTATGCGGGGTCAGCTTCCCTAATTGCATTTCTCCACACAATTCTATCTTGGGTCATATCAATGTTAATCCCCTTTACCAACGTGTCCTGCCTTATCGTCTCCCCCCAGGTCTTCTTTGGTCTTCCTCTCCTACTCCTTCCAGGAATCTGCCCTTCAGCTATTCTTCGTATTGGGTGATTAACGTCTCGACGTTGAACATGACCAAATCATCTTAACCTATGCTCTCTCATTTTGGCATCAATTGGTGCCACACCTAGACTTCCCCTAATATACTCATTTCTAATTTTATCCTTCTTTGTCACTCCACTCATCCATATAAGCATTCTCATTTCCGCCACATTCATTCGTTGTTCCTCTTTCTTTTTCACTGCCCAACATTCAGTTCCGTGCATCATAGCCGGTCTTATGGCTGTTTTATAGAATTTTCCCTTCAGCTTCATTGGAATTTTTCTGTCACACAACACACCACTCGCTTCTTTCCACTTCATCCATCCAGCCCTAATTCTACTGCATGCATCTCCATCTATTTCTCCATTACTCTGTAATACCGATCCTAGGTACTTAAAACTATTACTTTTCACAATCATTTCACCATCCAAAGATTCCATTTTATTTGTAGTAACTCCATCTTTAAATGAACATTCCAAATACTCTGTTTTTGTCCTACTAAGATTTAAACCTTTTTCCTCCAGAGCTTGTCTCCACTGTTCCAGTTTTTGTTCTAAATCTCTTTCACTATTTCCTATTAACACTACATCACCAGCATACATTAGGCACCATGGAATACTACCCTGTAGTTTCGCTGTTATCTGGTCTAAAACTGATGAGAATAAATAAGGACTAAGCACCGAGCCTTGGTGCAATCCTACTTTCACCTGAAATTTATCAGTCTCTCCCACACCTGTCCTAACACTAGTTGTTACTCCCTCATACATATCTCTCACAATCTTTACATATTCTAACCACAGAACCTCTCGAGGAACTATCATATGCTTTCTCAAGATCAATGAATACCATATGAGCGTTGGTCTCTTTATTCCTGTATTTTTCCATCAGTTGCCTTACAATGAAAATTGCATCTGTTGTTGATCTGCCCTGAATAAAGCCAAATTGATTATCGGATATTTCGGTTTCTTCACGTATCCGTCTATCAATTACTCTCTCCCATATTTTCATGGAGTGGCTAAGTAGTTTTATAGCCCTGTAGTTTGTGCATTGTTGTATGTCTCCCTTGTTTTTGTAGACAGGTACTAATATACTGCTTCTCCATTCGTCTGGCATTTGTCCAACTTCCATAATTCTATCAAATAGACCTGCTAGCCAACTTGTTCCTGTCTCTCCCAATGCTCTCCATACTTCCCCAGGAATATCATCTGGTCCGACTGCTTTTCCATTCTTTATTTTTTGAAGCGCTTGAGCCACTTCCTCGTTTGTTATTCTGGTAACCATTGCTGTTACTGTCTCCGTTAACTCCACAGGCTGTCTGTCAAATTCTTCATTTAATAGAATAGACTGTCAAAATAATTTCTCCATCTCTTTTTGACATCCTTTTCGTGAATTAGTATTTTATTATTTTCATCTCGGATACATCTTATCTGATTAAAATCTCTTGCTTTCTTTGCTCTCTGTTTGGCTATTTTATATATCTTTGCTTCGCCTTCCCTGGTATCAAGTTGATCGTATATGTTTGAATACGCTTCTGCTTTAGCTTTTGCTACTGCTACTTTCGCTTCCTTTTTGGCGCGTACACGACAACTAGACCGAAATCATTAGACCGAAAGCAGTAGACCGAACTCACTAGACCGAAAAGCACTTTACCGAAAGCTCACTAGACCGAAGGGCATTAGACCGAAATGGTACATAAATTAAGAAAGATTGCAATAATTATGCTAAGATCTTGTATGTCTTTTTGTATATTGTACTTTTTTTTATATTATTTTGTATATAGACTGTGTAGATTGTTACTCTGTACAGTCTGATATGAAATAATTTTTATCCGTTAAACAAATTAGTGAAAATAAAAATAAATTAAGGGTAGAGTGACGTTAACACCATTTTAACTGTTTCTAATAATAGACCTGGATCCCGCGTACCAAAAAAAGTTGATTAATAGCAAGCTGAACATTTGTTAATAGTTTAACGGTGTCTATAAGCTTATAGTCGGACAAACTCTGATGTATGGGAACACTGGAACAGGAAAAGTTTTAATTGTGGAATAGGTTAAAAATTTGGAACATCAGACTACGAAAACGTTGCATGTATTTTGTCGGGCAGAACTTCCAATTATTGATTTGTTATAATTTCGTTAAACTCTCATACAAAAATAAGAATGCGTGTATCATCAATTGGGCATTTTAATAGTAGGGGAGGAAAGTATATTATGCTAAGATCTTGAATGTCTTTTTGTATATTGTACTTTTTTTGTATTATTTTGTATATAGACTGTGTAAATTGTTACTCTGTACAGTCTGATATGAAATAATTTTTATCCGTTAAACAAATTAGTGAAGGTAAAAATAAATTAAGGGTAGAGTGACGTTAACACCATTTTAACTGTTTCTAATAATAGACCTGGATCCCGCGTACCAAAAAAGTTGATTAATAGCAAGCTGAACATTTGTTAATAGTTTAACGGTGTCTATAAGCTTATAGTCGGACAAACTCTGATGTATGGGAACACTGGAACAGGAAAAGTTTTAATTGTGGAATAGGTTAAAAATTTGGAACATCAGACTACGAAAACGTTGCATGTATTTTGTCGGGCAGAACTTCCAATTATTGATTTGTTATAATTTCATTAAAATCTCATACAAAAATAAGAATGCGTTTATCATCAATTGGGCATTTTAATATACAGTATGTCCCTGTAAGTTGTATCCATATGGAAAAATTTTTTATTATTAATTTTACGAAAAAAAGTTATTCTTTATAAAAAGCTCTGCATGGTTCAAAACCTAAGATTTAACCATCAAATATCAAATTTTTTGAATATTATACGAGGTATGTCAAGAAGTTTGAATTTCGCTCCAGAGTAAAGTAGCTTTATTTCTCACAATATTGAAAATTGCTATTATTAAAAGTTGTTTGTAATTAAAAACTATATTCTAATTTGCAATTACATCCTTCTAATTGAAAAAAAAATTTAAAAATTATCGATAACAATATTTTCAGTTATTTCAATTCTGATAACTCTTTTATTATTAATTTTACGAAAAAAAGTGATTGCAAATAAAAAGTTCTGGATGGTCTAAAACCTAAAATACAACCATCTTATATCAAATTTTATCAATTTTATACGAGGTATGTCAAAAAATATGAATTTTGCTCAAGAGTAAAATACGTTTATTTTTCACAATATCGAAAATTGTTATTATGAAAAGTTATTTAGAATTAAAAACTATGTTTCAGTATGTAATTACATCCTTCTAATTGAAATATTCTGAACTATAAAGGTACTTTGCTTTTGATCTAAATTTATCTTTTTTGACATACCTCGTACAAAATTGATAAAATTTGATATAAGATGGTCGTATTTTAGGTTTTAGACCATCCAGAACTTTTTATTAAGGATCACTTTTTTTCGTAAAATTAATAATAAAAGAGTTATCAGAATTGAAATAACTGAAAATAATGTTAAGTTATCCATAATTTTTCAAATTTTTTTTTTCAATTAGAAGGATGTAATTACATATTAGAATATAGTTTTTAATTCCAAACAACTTTTCATAATAGCAATTTTCAATATTGTGAGAAATAAAGCTACTTTACTCTTTAGCGAAATTCAAACTTTTTGACATACCTCGTATAATATTCAAAAAATTTGATATTTGATGGTTAAATCTTAGGTTTTGAACCATGCAGAGCTTTTTATAAAGAATAACTTTTTTTCATAAAATTAATAATAAAAAAGTTTTTCATATGGATACAACTTACAGGGACATACTGTATAATTGTTTTAATATATAGGGTGTAACAAAAATACAGGTCATAAATTAAACCACATATTTTGGGACCAAAAATAGTTCGATTGAACCTAACTTACACATAATGTGCACATAGTGTTCAAATGTGCACATAAAAAAAGTTACAGCCCTTTGAAGTTACAAAATGAAAATGGATTTTTTCCAATATATCGAAAACTATTAGAGATTTTTTATTGAAAATGGACATGTGGCATTCTTATGGCAGGAACACCTTAAAAATAAATTATAGTAAAATTTGTGCTCCCCATAAAAAAATTATGGGGGTTCGGTTCCCTTAAACCCCCCTAAACTTTTGTGCACGTCCCAATTAAATTATTATTATGGTACCATTAGTAAAACACAATGTTTTTAAAACTGTTTTTCCTCCTAGTACTTTTTCGAAAAGCCAGTTTTTATCGAGATATTTTCAATATTTGTCAAATCCACCACATATTTTGTATATGGTTAAGTACGATTATCGAGACTGTAATAATACGAAAAGTTACATTTTTAGGTATATTTTGAACCATATTAAAAAAGAAGCCACATCTCAATAAAATGTGCCTTATCTAAAACATACTAGGATACTTAAAAAAGTTTTAAAAACACTGTTTTTAACTAATGGTATTGCAATAACAGTTTAATTGAAACGCATGCAAACATTTGGGGGGTTTAAAGGAACAAAACCCCCATAAAATTTTTATGTAAACATATTCAAAAGGAAGCCGTATCTCGATAAAAAAATGGCTTATCGAAAAAATACTAAGAGGCAAAAAAGTTTTAAAAATATTGTGGTTAACCAACGGTACCACAATGATAATTTAATTGAAACGTACACAAAAGTTTGGGGGGGTTTAAGGGAACAAAACCCCATAAAATTTTTATGGGGTGCACAAATTTCACTTTATTTTTTTTTTAAGAAAATCCTGCCATAAGAATGCCACATGTCTATTTTCAATAAAAAATCTCCAATAGTTTTGGATATGTGCACATTTGTACTAAGGTATGTTAGGTTCAATCAAACTATTTTTGGTTCTAAAATATGCGATTTAATTTATGACCTGTATTTTTGTTACACCCTGTATAATATATAATTATTTTAATATATAATACCAATTGGACATAATGGGTGAACGAAATGAAAATATACTATGTAAAAGTGTGTAAATAATTATTTGAAATAAATATTATGAAAATATAGTATGTCAAAGTGTGTAAATAATTATTTATTATATTTTCATTTCCTTATGATGGCCATGTACTTAACTTACCTTATCTTAATCTGATAATTTCGAGTATTTTTAAAGATAGATATTTTTTGGGGCACCCTTAACGAACGCCCCTGTGTTAAGAGCCAATATATGGTAGAGATACATCTGCAGGGTAGCAAATTTCTTCCCATGTGATAATCTGACGCGCTCGAGTAACTACAAAAATCCCCGCTTGGGCTCCCCTACCAATATAATGCTTTTCGGTCTCCTGCTTTTCGGTCTAATGCTGTTCGGTCTAGTGAGCTTTCGGTAAAGTGCTTTTCGGTCTAATGAGTTCGGTCTACTGCTTTCGGTCTAATGATTTCGGTCTTGTTGCTGTAAACCTTTTTGGCGACCATATAGTTTTGAAGATCTATGTCCGATCTGGTTTCTTGCCACTTTTTATATAATTTTCCCTTCTCTTTTATTTTTCCTTGTACTTCATTTGACCCCCACCAAGTCTCTTTATCCTCAAACTTCTTTCCTTGGTACTATATGCCTAATAAATTATAAATACAAAAATGCCCGTCACAGTTTGGACGAGAAACTTAGTTATTAACAAATAAGGGTCAAAAATGACATTTTTTTTATTTAAATCGTTACAGGTAAAAATAGGGTAATTAAATATCTTATTTATAATATTCTTCTTTTCGTAGATGAGCCAAGGTTTAAAATGGCACTTTTTGAATTTTGGTCCGATCATTTTTTGCTTCGGAAATTGCAAAATAAGACTAAAATTTCAAAAATAAAAAAAATATGCTATAACTTTTGCGAACATGGCCTTAAGACTTTTATATTGCATGAAAAGTTGAGTCAAATATTCGGTATATTGCACAAAAAATTTTAAGACGATTCGTCAATTAGTTAAAATTGTATTCAATTTGTTGTGATGGTACACGACAACCCTCACGGAATTTTCCTAATTTATTTGTTATAAGAATAAGGTCAATATTATAGTTGCAATTTGTATAATTTATTACGATAGTAGCAAAGTTCAAAGTATTCAACTCATTCGCAAGACTGCAAACACAGCACACGTCATTATTGAAATACGTATAGCATAACCATATATGGTAATACATATGGGCATTGTTTTTAATATAATAAGATATAAGTGGGAAGGTCGAGTACCTGAGACATTCATTGTTGTATCAGTGTGTTCGCTGAACTCTGCTGGCGCGTGGTCAGGGGATATAGTTACCGAGATATGGGTCACCTTGACCTATCCTAACTATAATGTCGGTCGACGTAGTTGTAACTCTACCTTTAACCTTGTAAGAATAAAGATATGTAGAAAGTTTAAGTTTGTTTGTTCGGGAGTGTCTTCGTCCAGCAACCCCCAACATCACATGGCGATCCGTGCCTTAAGTTAAAGAATGGAGTTTTCTGGTTCGCATATAGATTGAGGTATGCAGCTCTACACGTAAGATGGGAAACAACCAGAATAAAGAAAAAGAGGAACAGATCTTCATAAACCAAGCAGGCAACAGCGGAGGTGTGACAGCTGAAACCGGCGAAAACGAGAAGCTATCAATCCCGGGAGTTTTGGGAATTGTATCGTTCAGCCTGGCCATAATCATCGTCGGATGGCTACTGTATCGACGATGGAAGAAGCAGCTTTGACGCCACATCCGACAGGAAGTATCTAAATCAATGGAGATGCTGAGGTTAGACGCCCAGAATCCAGGACCAAATGCATAGACACATGAACCCATATTCGTGAGTAATTTTTCTTTTTAATACAATACAGTTTAACTGCTTATGAAGTAAGTTGATGACTATTTTTTTTATTTTCATATTGAAATTTTGATTTTTTTTTATTATATAATTACTCACTTACTTATTTACTGACACTTTAAATATTGACGGTTATCCAATATTATTGATCCTTTTATTTTACTTACATTTATGTTTTATTATATTATTTTATATGTTACATTTTGTTATATTTGATAAACTTAACGGCAATGATAAGCTTTACGAAGTAATTGAGACTTCGAGACACTAGGCCATATACTATTGAGTAACGTAGTCAGGCCAAGCCGAATTTATGTTCGAGGAAAGATTTCAACGTATTCTGGAAGATATAACTATATTAAATAGGAATCTCACAAAAGACACTATAGAACGAAGGAAAAATAAGCTAATCACAGATAAATGGGTGGAAAAACTCAGGACTATCACGGAACAGTTTAGGACGGTGCATAAAATATACAAAGGTGACAGCTGTAAGGCAGCAGAAGACAAATTCATTGCAGATATTATTGCAAAAATTGGAGAAAAGATCGGAAAAGTCCAAACAGAACTACGGAAAAGACAAGTTGAACATAACAACGACAAGATGGGAGAGAAATTCGAACTGAAAACAGCAGGGAACCTGATCCCTCACATAGGAAACACCGAAGAATCAATTAGAGCATTCATAGACGCAATTGAACTGTACGATGAATTTTTAGATGATGAAGGAAAACCGCAACTAACAAAGTACCTGTTGAAGGTGAAACTAACGCAAGCAGCAAAATTACGACTGAAGACCACTTACAACTCAAACGCGGCACTAATAACCGATATTAAAGAAAAGTTTCTAGTAAAACAATCTATCCCTGTTCTGTCAGCGGAGATCAACTCAGCGAAACAAGAGAATAGGTCAATAGAAAAATTTGGAAGAAGTTTAGAGGAGCTCATGGCTAAATTAACAATAGCACAAGCAGAGGGAAACAGAGATGCAGAAGAAGTGCTGGCCAAAGTAAACGAAAAAATTGCAATAAGCGTGTTTACTAACGGTTTAAAAAATGACAAGATAAAGACAATTTTGAAAGCCAAGAACTTTAGCACTTTAGCGGAAGCGATAACAAGCGCAAAGAACGAAGAATCGCTAACTCGAACGGAAACTGCAGGAATGTACCACATGAATAAAACATATAGAGGCGGAAGAAGAAATACAACAAACGGATACAAAAATAGTTTTGACAGGAGAAAAGAAGGTAACAAGACATATAATAATAGAAATACAAATGGAAACGAAGTAAGACAATATCATAACAGAGGTAGGTCTCAAAGAAACAGAGGAGCAGGACATGGTCATCGAGGGAGAAATAATAATTGGTCGCAAGGTAGAAACCCCAGCAACAGAAATTCACCAGGAGCATATTTCGCAACAGAGGAGCAGCCCCGCCAAGAGCAACCACACACAAGCACAATACAAGAAGTAGATTTTTTTCGTGGCCCATCAAATGGAGGCAGATAATTCCACAGCAAGTGGATTAAATTATATTAATGTTTATTACAGAGGAAAACGCAAAAAACTATTAATTGACACTGGCGCAACAGTCAGCGTTTTATTTGAAGAATGTTTAGATAAAAACTACACCGACATAAACAAAACCCGACGTATTAGCTTGCGAGGTGTTACCGGAAAAACTATATATACAAGGGGAACCTTATTGTGTGACCTTGAAATATTAGATAACTCAGAGAAGATAACGTTGACACAGGAATTTGCAGTTATGAAGAGTTTCACAAATAAAGTCGATGGGGTTATTGGTAGCGATTTTTTATACCAATATTTTGCTACAATAGATTACGAATCCTTAAAATTATCGTTACATGTAGAAGGAATGAGAAGAGATTTTAAAATGCTATCTATGGGAGAAATTTATACGATAATAATACCTAGGAGATGTGAAAAATTATTTTTTTTCGAGATCGGGACACACTACGGAGATTTTGTAACTATACCACAGGAGATAGCGGAAGGAATTTTCTCGGCAGGAACAGTCTCAAAACCAGTCGACGGAAAAATACCAATAAGGATATTAAATATCAATGATAGAGAAATAATTGTTAAGAATTTTAGACCGAAGGTCGAAAGATTAGACAAGTTCGACGTTTTCCACATGGGAGAATCAAAACAATCGGTGAGTCGTGCCGAAAGACTTTTGAATATAATAAACACAAAAAATTTATCGCTAGAGGAAAAAAGAGCAATAGAAAAAATATGTGTAAAATATTCCGATGTGTTTTTCTTAGAAAACGATCCATGCACAACGACGGACGTATACAAAGCAAAAATAAAATTGCAAAAAGGAGTATCACCTGCTTATACAAAACCGTATAGATTACCACACGGACAAAAAACGGAAATAAATAGACAAGTAGACAAAATGTTAAAAGACGGGATTATTGAAAATGCAATATCAGAATTCTCATCTCCACTACTTATAGTGCCAAAGAAAAACGATGAAAATGGAAACAAGAAATGGAGAGTTGTGATAGATTACAGACAACTAAACAACAAAATTGAGAATGACAGATTTCCATTACCATGCATAGAAGAAATCCTAGACGCTTTATCAGGAGCAACATATTTTTCACATTTAGATTTATACCAAGGATATTACCAAATAGAACTCGATTCTAAGTCCAGACCGTACACAGCATTCGCAACCGATAGAGGTCAATATCAAATGACACGACTTCCGATGGGGTTAAAGACAAGCCCAGGATGTTTCTCACGAGCCATGACTATGGCAATGTCAGGTTTAAATTATGAAAACATGTTTATATATCTTGATGATTTGATAGTCTTTGGCAACAGTCTACAACAGCATAATCAGAATTTAGTGAAGGTATTAGAGAGACTAAGGAAAGTAAATCTGAAATTAAATCCAATTAAATGCGAGTTTATGAAAAAAGAACTATTATATTTAGGACACAAGATTTCGAATAAAGGTGTAGCACCAGATCCGGAAAAGATCACCGCATTGGAACAATATCCAATACCACAAAATGCAAAAGAAGCAAAAAGATTCGTAGCCTTTGCAAATTATTACAGAAAACATATCAATCATTTTGCAGAAATAGAGTGTATATATATTATACAGCTTAACGTTATTCTTATGTATGACTACTTGTTTACCCTTTTTCTCAATAATTACGTTAGGCGTTTCATCTTTAATTACGGTATATGGACCCGAAAACAAACAGTTAAGTTTTGTGTTTGGCTCCTTTTTTATTAATACCTTATCTCCTGGTTTATAAGTTATTTTACTCGTTTTGGCATCATATATTTTTTTTTTGCTGTGTTTTGTATGTGTTAGTGTTTCTCTGGCCTCCTTTGCGGCTACTTGTAGTCTGTATTTCAGTTCCATGGGATAGTCGTCAAAATTATACAGGGGTTCTATTTCGTTTTGAACATTTGTCGGCAGTCTACATATTTTTCCGAACACTAATTCGAACGGAGTATAACCCGTTGCTGAGTGTACTGAAATGTTATACGAAAAACAGAAATATTGCACCCATGTACTCCAATTTGTAGGGAATTTTGATAGTTGTATCCTAAGGTACGCATTTAAATGTTTGTGAGTATTTTCTAAAGCTCCTATTGTTTCGTGGTGATATGCTGTTGAGTTTAGTTTCTCTATTTGCAATAATGAGCATGTTTCCTTAAATGTTCTTGCCATAAACTCTGAGCCTTGGTCTGTGACTATTTTTCTGGGTACTCCATACCTCAGAATAAAATTTTCTACCAATGCCTTGGCTACTGTTTCGGCTTCTTTGTTCTTTATTACATATCCTTCTATGTATTTACTTAGCTCACATTGCAGTGTCAATATATATCTATTCCCACTGTCATCCATCTCAAATGGTCCTACTAGATCTATAAATATTGTGTCGAATGCGCAGGTGGCAGTCGATGTGATAGTTAGAGGTTGTTTGGTTATGATAGAATGCTTATGTCTTTGACAATCGTCGCATCTCTTCACAAATTCCTCGATATCTTTTCGTAAACTATTCCAAAAATAATATTTCCTTATATTTTTGTACATTCTATTTATTCCGGCATGCCCTCCTGTTGGTAACATGTGAAAATCATTAATTATAATTCTTCTTAATTTTTTATCTGCTATATTCTGTTTGTCTTGTACTATACATATTTTGATATCTCTTTCTTTAAATATTTTAGGATCCTTTCTTATCTCTTCAATAATTGGCTGATTCTTATTATTCTTTACTAGTACTAGTTCCTTTATATTCTTTTGTGCGCACATTTGAATCAAGGCTCTCAACGATGCTCGTAGCGCAGACGTTGATCGAGGTTCTTGATATGTCGAGTTTCTCAACGACGCTCGTAGTGCAGACGTTGATCGAAAATCTCGAATCAGATAAATAATATCGTCTTCTTCATTGTACAATATACTACTATTTGTATTTTCTTCAGCCGAATCTAGCTTCATTGTTTTGCAATCGTCCTTGTCTATCAGTTTTACCTCTACCGCACTTTTCGGGAATTTCAACAATTCGACTACGTCTGGTTGATCAGTCCATTCGTTCTTCGAATCGGTGATTTCCTCCTGCTTTTTCGTTTGTGCTCTCGTCATCACTAATATACTTTTCTCTGAGTCCTTATTTAGTTGCTTTAGTTCTTCTGATGTAACTTCTATTCGTGATAAGGCGTCAGCTGTTACATTTTCAGCTCCTTTCACGTATTTAATTGTAAAGTCGTATTCTTCTAACTTCAATCTAAATTTGGTTAATCTGCTGGAAGGGTTTGTCATACCAAATAGGTACACCAATGGTCGGTGGTCTGTCAAAATAATAAATTCTTTCTGTAGAAGGTAATGTCTCCATTTAGCAATGCTCCATACTATTGCCAGTAATTCTTTTTCTATCGTAGGATAATTCATTTCCGCTTTATTAAGTGTTCTACTGGCATATGCTACCGGTTTGTCATTCCCGTTTGACAAAGTTGCTCCTAGTGCGATGCCAGATGCATCTGTCCGTAGAATAAACGTGTTCTCCTCCGATAAATCTGGGAATTCCATTACGGGGGGGTTTGATAATGACGTCTTGAGGCTTTCAAAAGCTTTTTGGCATTCTGTTGTCCACTCAAATTTTACATTTTTCCTTGATAGTCTATTTAGAGGTGCGGCTATTTCTGCAAAATGATTGATATGTTTTCTGTAATAATTTGCAAAGGCTACGAATCTTTTTGCTTCTTTTGCATTTTGTGGTATTGGATATTGTTCCAATGCGGTGATCTTTTCCGGATCTGGTGCTACACCTTTATTCGAAATCTTGTGTCCTAAATATAATAGTTCTTTTTTCATAAACTCGCATTTAATTGGATTTAATTTCAGATTTACTTTCCTTAGTCTCTCTAATACCTTCACTAAATTCTGATTATGCTGTTGTAGACTGTTGCCAAAGACTATCAAATCATCAAGATATATAAACATGTTTTCATAATTTAAACCTGACATTGCCATAGTCATGGCTCGTGAGAAACATCCTGGGCTTGTCTTTAACCCCATCGGAAGTCGTGTCATTTGATATTGACCTCTATCGGTTGCGAATGCTGTGTACGGTCTGGACTTAGAATCGAGTTCTATTTGGTAATATCCTTGGTATAAATCTAAATGTGAAAAATATGTTGCTCCTGATAAAGCGTCTAGGATTTCTTCTATGCATGGTAATGGAAATCTGTCATTCTCAATTTTGTTGTTTAGTTGTCTGTAATCTATCACAACTCTCCATTTCTTGTTTCCATTTTCATCGTTTTTCTTTGGCACTATAAGTAGTGGAGATGAGAATTCTGATATTGCATTTTCAATAATCCCGTCTTTTAACATTTTGTCTACTTGTCTATTTATTTCCGTTTTTTGTCCGTGTGGTAATCTATACGGTTTTGTATAAGCAGGTGATACTCCTTTTTGCAATTTTATTTTTGCTTTGTATACGTCCGTCGTTGTGCATGGATCGTTTTCTAAGAAAAACACATCGGAATATTTTACACATATTTTTTCTATTGCTCTTTTTTCCTCTAGCGATAAATTTTTTGTGTTTATTATATTCAAAAGTCTTTCGGCACGACTCACCGATTGTTTTGATTCTCCCATGTGGAAAACGTCGAACTTGTCTAATCTTTCGACCTTCGGTCTAAAATTCTTAACAATTATTTCTCTATCATTGATATTTAATATCCTTATTGGTATTTTTCCGTTTCCATTGGTATTTAATATCCTTATTTATCGCAAAGAGCTTTTTTATCGCAATGTTATTGTTCAGAAAATAAAAATGATATGGATATTCTGTGGAAACCACGTGCAAGAAGAATAGTTTTATTTTCAAAGTGTTGAAAAAAATCATTAAAAAGTCGTTTCTATCACTCCAAAAACAGTTTAGTATGATAGAGTCATGTTTGGCTTATAAACAATTTGAATAGCTTTGTTAATATTGACTATAGAGTAAATCTACTTTAGGATTTTAAAAGCTGGTATTTTACACGAATTTTTAGAAAAAAACTTTTTGCCTAGGTTAATTAGGGTCAAAGTTAGCCACTTTTATTATTTAATTCACAGTTACTTCTATATACATCAAATTCTTATGTAACAGTGTTAGTTACCATACTACTCCGAAACGGCTTGGCCGATTTTTATGAAATTTTACACGTATATCCTATAGGACGAAAAAAAGGTTTTAATCTATTTTTATACCCATAAGTTATAAGGGGGGTTGCCCTCCTGACATTTTTTTAAATTTTTTTGGACAAAATTATCTACCTTAATTTTATATGATGTAGAATTAAAAAATACTTTTCACTCTTCTATCACCAACCCCTATTTGTTAATAGCCATCTATATATTTACATCTATAAAATTCTCCTGTCACAGTGTTAGTTTCCATACTCCTTTGAGACTGCTTGAGCGATTTTTATGAAATTATATATGTATATTCGGTAGATCTTAGAATCGGTCGTAATCCATTTTTCATATCCCTGTGATAAGCGGAGTTCCCCCTAACATTTTGTAATGTTAGGTGGGGATGTGTATACATAACGTACTCTATAAGACCATGGGCGCCCATACCCATGGGCAAAGTATACAAAATGTAGCAACATCTTCACGTCTGCCCCCCCCCCTAGAAATTTTTATATGGGCGCCCATGTATAAGACTACTAGTACATACAAATTTAAAAAATTATGATCAAAATCCATCAAAGCTCCGGCGATATTAATCGCAGCATATGTTTGAAGAATCAGTTTCATTTTTTGAGACCACGAATCCATTCTGTTGGACGCCATTTTTAAATTTTTATTAACCACTCTGTTGAGGTTCAAAGTTTACTCAAACTTTTACACATAAACTATATACCTTTAACTTCAAAATGGCTCTAGTTAGGTTGCTTAATTGTTATAAACAAAGTAGCCGTCAATTAAATAAAAAAAGTGGCTAACTTTGACCGTAATTAACCCAGGCGAAAAGTTTTTCTTTGAAAATTCGTATAAAAATACCAGTTTTTCAAATCCCATTGTAGTTTTAGCCTACAGTCAATATTAACAAAGTTAATCAAATTGTTTATAAGCCAAAAATGACTCTATTTTAGTAAAATGTTTTCGGTGTGATAAAAATTACTTTTTAATTATTTTTTTTAAATGCATTGAAAACATGACTATTCTTCTTTTATGTTGTTTCCACAGAATAGGGAACTTGCACATATTTTTTTATTACATAATAATGTTCAGTTTTATATAAAAATGAGATTTACAAAATTTCACGCTTCAAAAACTCATAATAACTGAGAAGTACAAATTTAAAGTCTTCTTTATCTTAAAATAGTTCAAACGACCCGTGACGTCACAGAGTTTAACTATGTGGTTCTGTTTATGGTTAAATTTACGTATATTCTTCTTCTTCTTCTTCTTTAGTTTATTGACCTCCACCTACTTGGGTATTTTTTCAGCTCGTCGTCGGGGAATAGAGGAAAAATATTTATATTCTAATGACATTTATAGTATGTCGTTGTAATAATATATACCAGTTTGTTGAGATTGGGGTTTGATACAGTTTTTGAAGGAAAGGAAAGAAGGTTTACTATTGAAAATAAAACCATTTTGTAAAAGTACAAATTTTCTATGAATAGTTCAAACGATCAAAAACACTTTTAACGTCACATAACTGTATTTTTTACTGACGTTTATAATAATTGTATATATAATTTAAAATTATATATACAATTGGTGTAGAATGTAAACATACAACCCTGTGACGTCACGACGCGTTTTGGGGTGGCTGGTATAAGTTTTAAACTAAATAATTTTAAACTAATAAATGGCTAAATAATTTTTAGTCGTCTTTAGGGGCCAAACGAAAGACAAACTTTTTTATCTTTGATACAGGTTTCTAAATATGGTTTGATAAATACAAGGTTCTAAATTTTTTTTTATTAAATTTTAGTTCTAAATTATGTTCTGTTGTGATTTATACCATTTTTTTCGAATTTAAAATTTTATGCAAGTTCCCTATTGCTCTATCATTATTATTTTCTGAACAAGAACATTGCGAAAAAAACTCTTTGGGATAAACAAATTGAATAAAATTTAAACTAATTGACGAATCGTCTTAAAATTTTTTGTGCATTGTATGGACTGTTTGACTCAACTTTTCATACAATATGAAAGTCTTAAATTCATTTTCGCCAAAGTTATAGCAAATTTTTTATTTTCGAAATTTTAGTTTTATTTTGCAATTTCCGAAGTAACAAATGATCGGACCAAAATTCAAAAAGCGCTCTTTTAAACCATGGCTCATCTACTAAAAGAAAAATATTATAAATAAGATATTTAATTACCCTATTTTTACCTGTAGCGATTTAAACGAAAAAACTCCCATTTTTGATCCTTATTTGTTAATAACTAAATTTCTCGTCCAAACTGTGACGGGCATTTTTGTATTTATAATGTACTAGGTATATAGTACCCAAAAAACCCATTTGCAACCTGGCTGCTCAAGTGTCCCGAACATGCTATATTTTTGCCTTATTTCGCTGGCGTAATATACTACACATACAGAGGTTCAAATTTAGATACGAGGCCATCCCAGTTTTTGTTCCTTTTACAAAAATGGCAGGCATTCAAAATGGCGACTATACTATGTGACTAAGAGCACGATAACGTTTGAACGAGATGTCAGATTTCAACCAAATTTGGTATATAGGTTCTTTTTTTAGTAAATAATATCTAGGTCTTGAACCGGAAGAATCGGTTTACCAGAATTTGTGTTTTTACTGTTTTTTTTTATGTAAAAATATGTTGTTTCTTTTTCATTATTTTACCCTGTATATATTAATTTTTCAAAAAGGTAATACCAGCGTTGAAAAGAGCGTAAAAATGGCGGTATTACCTTTTTGAAAAATGTATATATATATATATATATATACAGGGTGAAAGAATTGAAAAAGAAACAACATATTTTTACATAAAAAAAAACAGTAAAAACACAAATTCTGGTAAACCGATTCTTTCGGTCCAAGACTTCGATATTACTCATCAAAAAAAAAGAACCTATATACAAAATTTGGTTAAAATCTGACTTTTGTTCAAAAGTTATCGAGCTATTAGTCACATATGTATAGTCGTCATTTTGAATGCCCGCCATTTTTGTAAAAGGAACAAAAACTGAGATTGCCTCGTATCTAAATTTGAACCTTTTTATGTGTAGTATATGTGGTCCAAATTATATGCTTCTACCATTAAATGCACAATAATTCTTATAATATTTGCACGAATCTGCCGCATATAGGTACATGTGAAGATACGTTTTGCATTTATTAAATGGCAATTAACATAACTAAAAGGTTAAAAATATTTCCTAAAAAATATTTTCACGCTCTTTTCAATGGCGGTATTAACTTTTTGAAAAATTAATACATACAGGGCGAACGAATTAAAAAAAAACAGCATATTTTTACATAAAAACCAGGAAAAACACAACTTCTGGTAAACCGATTCTTCCGGTTCAAGACCTCGATCTTATACATCAAAAAAAGAACCTACATACCAAATTTGGTTGAAATCTGAAGTCTCGTTCAAAAGTTATTGTGCTATTTATTAGTCACATATGTATAGTCGCCATTTTGAATCCCCGCCATTTTTGTAAAAGGCAAAATCTGATATGGCCTCATATCAAAATTTGAACCTTTATATGTGCAGTATATGTGGTCCATACTTCTATCATTAAATGCACAATTGTTTCACATATCGGTTGCACTACTTACTGTTCAAAAATTATGACGAATACAAATTTCTGTAAAAATTAACAACTCGCCCTGTATATTATTAAACAATGGGAGCAGACACTTTTTAATGGTCATTTGATATTCCCCATAGAGGCATGCATACGAGGTAGGAGTATGTACAGTTCCTCATAACTCACCCTGTAAATAATATAAATTTGTTTTTCTTGGGTTTAGGTTCAGAGATTATGTTTTAAATTTGGAACTAGATTTTGTTTCCCATTTACAATCAACGTTTCGGCGGATATCTCTCGCCTTTGTCAAGATTCATTCTAAAAATTTTTACAAATGAAAGACAATATTAAATGCCATCCCTGCCATTTCGTTCGTTGCAATCCGTGGCTGCACGCCGGGGTTTGTCCTGGTTGGGTCAGAGAGAGCAGCATAATATGTGCCTCCTGATGAGAGACTAATAAGTTTCGAAACCGGTAGAGGTGCTTGCTGCACTCTCTGATTAAACTAGAATATATTTCGGCTGTAGTTTCGTGTTGCAACGAAATTGAAAATGGTTATTCATTTTTGATTAACATGTTTACTCTGATTGGATTACGAAGGGACATTCTCGTTGGAACTTTACCGCGCTGAGCAGATGGGACGTGAATTATAAATTGTAAAATTCCCTCATCTTACTTAGTCTCAGTATGGCTTGTTATGGCTTGTATGTATGTATCTTATGTATCTCGTTATGGCTTGCAAATTGTAGAAGCCTCGGAGGTGTAACCAGAGAAGGTTCCCATTGTTTTCAATCTGGTGGGATGTAGAGTAATATTTTTGATGTTGTTTTATGTGCGATTAGATTGAAAACTTAGTCTTTTGCTAGCAGTTTGGATTGCCTGCCCTGCCATTTCGTTCGTTGCAATCCGTGGCTGCACGCCGGGGTTTGTCCTGGTTGGGTCAGAGAGGGCAGTGCTCTCACATCTCATATTAAATGGTAATTAACATAACTAAAAAGTTAAAAATATTTCCTAAAAAATATTTTTACGCTCTTTTTAATGGCCATATTAACTTTTTGAAAAATTATTACATACAGGGTGAAAGAATTGAAAAAAAATCAACATATTTTTACATAAAAACCAGGAAAAACACAACTTCTGGTAAACCTATTCTTCCGGTTCAAGACTTCGATCTTGTACAGTTGGTTCCTAAAAAAACTGATACGACTCTTAGTAAGATTTGATCATTTTGAGCAGTGTATGATTGGTCTGACATTATATTATATTTATTATGACAGACAAATAATAAAATAAACAAACAAACAGCCATTTTTTGAGGTTGAAGTTATCTGACCAATTTTAAGATTTGGCAGTAACAGTGATAGTATGTAAATAATAAATATTTATCCTTCAAAATATAATAAATTAAATATGATTAAACTCATATTCATTATATCACACCTCATCAAAAGCTTTTTACAAGAACATAGTCAGCGATTTTGATATGGCTTAGAGCCAGACTACATCAAGATCGCCTATAAATCGTACTGGTAAATACCTTGCAGCGAGACCAAAAACAAAAAGAAGAAGAAGAAAGTACGCTGCTCAATTTTCTACAAAATACGCTTTAAGAGTCGTATCAGTTTTTTTTGGAACCAGCTGTACATAAAAAAAAAGAACCTATTAGACCGGACTCTCAAAGGAGTTTCGTTTGAAAAAATTGCAGACCGGATTCGGACTTCTGAAATGTGTTGTTGTAACCCTGGACTTTGATTTCACAGATGTTGCCAGTCTGTACTGTGGTTCCCCCCCCCCCCCCCCCCCACCCGCTCCAATACTTCATATTTTTTTTTCAAAAAATTCTACTGACTGTACAATAGCACCAGTAAAGTTAATTTTAAATTTGGATCGATCTCTTAAATATGACCTACATAACAAAAAATGAATCATAAAAATCGGTTCATAATTGATGGAGTAATCGCGTAACAAACAAAAAAATCATACAGATAAAGGCTTGTATTTGCGTCTTGCGATGAAAAAAATAAAGATGCGATGAGATAAAAGCTTCTTTTATTGAAGTCGATTAAAAAGACTATTGCTTTTAGGCATGAAATTTTATAGGTACCTACTTGAGGCTATGTTTTTCCTATTCATATGTGGCGAAAGTAAAACTACAATAAGGATTTAAAAACTTTTAATAGAAATGAAAAATGCACAAAATAATTTAATATTCACATGTTTAATTTAACTTTGTTTTAAATTCTTGCAATCATTATTGACACATTTACACAAATATATACAGTTTAAATTTTCTTTTCTACAAGAACATGACATTGTGCGACAGTTAGATTTACATTTGCATGGGTTAATTAAAGAGATAGGCAGAGCATTTTTTGTAGCGCAAGAGTATTATCACCGTATATTTCAGCTTCGACAAGAATCCTATCTAGTCCACTTCCTTCAATAAATTGACCCAAGCATCGCAAAAAATTTTTTTGCAGGTGAAATGAACCAACCCTTAAGACCAAATCAGGAAAATGTTGACATGAAAGTTGGATCTGTTTGGCTATCAAGTATATAGCCATATATTAAAACTTATGCAAAACAAAAAAAAAAAAACTTATACCAAAAAAAACTTATGCAGAAGGGTTAATAAATACTAACAAAAATATGTCTAAAAATTTATGGAGATGCATAAATAAACTATGTGGAAAAACAGTTTCAAAAACAAACATAAAACTGATAAAAACACAAAATAATGAAATACTAACTAACAAAACAGACATATCAAATGAATTTGTTGACTACTATACCGATTTAGGAAAACGATATGCAGAAATGATCCCTGAACCAACTGAATTTCGAGAAAACATACTGGAAATAAAAAATAGTATGTACCTGTCTCAAACAACTGAAAATGAAATTGAAGAAATTATAAAATCTTTAAAAAATAAAAAGTCACCAGGGCACGACAATATTAGATCTGAAACTTTAAAAGAAATATCAAAACAGATTTCAAATCCCTTAACATACATAATAAATTCATGTCTTAATTTAGGCATTTTTCCAGATATATTAAAAATTGGAACTATTAAACCACTATTCAAATCTGGCGAAGAAATATATTGTCAAAATTATAGGCCTATAACACTGATCTCAAATATAGGCAAAATATTTGAAAAAATAATTAAAATAAGACTTACAAATTTTTTTAAAAAATTTAATATACTATCTGAATGTCAATATGGGTTTCAAGAGGGAAAATCAACGGAAGATGCAATCTGTACTCTAACAGCTAACATCTACAAAGCTCTTGATAATGCAAAACCATCTCTTTGTATATTTGTCGATTTAGCAAAGGCATTTGATACGGTTTCACATAAAATACTGCTGAATAAACTTCAAAAATATGGTATAAGAGGACTTGCATATAACATCCTAGAAAGTTATCTACTAAATAGACAACAACATGTTTCTATAGATGGAGAAATCGGTAAAGGAAGAATTATATCTTACGGAGTACCATAGGGAACAGTCTTGGGGCCAATTCTCTTCAATATTTATATTAATGATCTATTTAGACTAAATATCACAGGTAAGATAATAAGTTTTGCAGATGACACAGCTATTTTCTATGATGCAAATACATGGAATAACTTAAAACAAAAAGCTGAAACATATTTTGCTACAATTCAAAAGTGGTTTCAGTTTAATAAACTTACCTTAAATGTAGAAAAAACAAAATATATGCCATTTACATCATATGTTAATAACCTTCCAAATCTTGGCCCGTTAAAAATTGATGCAAAAAATGAAATTCCACATACATACGAAATTAAATATCTAGGTATAATAATTGATAAGCATTTACGATGGAACACCCAAGCAAATAATATAGTAAATAAATTAAGAGGACTCTTATCAAGATTTAAATTTTTAAAACAATTTTTAGGAATAACTCATTTACGAATTATTTATTATGCACTTATACAATCTCAACTCACATATGGTCTTTTAGGATGGGGTGGAATACGCAATAATTACTTACATTCTATAAATACTATTCAGAAATGGATAATTAGAATTATATACGGGAAAAATTTAAGATATTCTAGTGAGCTGTTATATAACGAAAGTAAATTTTTAACTGTACGTAAATTATTCTGCTATAAAGCCCTTATACATATACATGAAAAAAAGATAATATTAAATTTTAACAGTCATGCCCATCAAACTAGATATATAAAACATAATGCAATTCTACCAAAATGTAATAAATCCATCCTCCAAAGATATGTTGGTTACATAGGGCCCAAATTGTACAATTTACTACCGGATAATTTAAAACAATTTAAAAATTATAAAAAACATAGGTATAAATATGACATTAAACAATGGATTGGAAGCAAATCAACAAAATTTTGCGAAGAACTTATTAATGGACAATTCTAATAAATAAACTTAAGTATGAAATAAATATCGAAAATAAAGTTTACATCTATAGAGATTTTTATTATCAACTGCAACATTCCTTGAATTGATGGACACATTTATATCACAAATTACATATAGTAAAATTAGTATATTTTTATTTTTTTCTTATTTAATGTTAAAGTTTTTAGTATTTTTATAAATTCCCATATAACTGTATACATTTATCTATCTATCTATCAATCGGTTTTAAAACGTCTTGCGACGTTGTCCGATGCCTAATTTCCATGACACTCTATCATCCCATTGGCCCTCTCTAAGATCTCTTGCGCTCATCGCCTTCGTTACTCCCTCTCTCCAAGATTTCTTGGGTCTTCCTCTCTTTCTGCGGTTTGGTGGTACCCATTGCATAATTATTTTAGGGAGTCTTGAGTTATCCATCCTCTGGACGTGTCCGTACCATATCAGCTGTTTTCTTTCTATGTCTGTTGTTAGAGAGCCGTCAACCCCCATTCGCTGTCTTATCTCATCATTACGTATTCTCTCTCTGCGTGACACTCCTACTGATCTTCTAAAAGCGTCCATTTCTACTGCCTCCAGTTTTCTTCTGTTGTTTTCGGTTATCCGCCAAGTTTCTGCTCCGTACAATAGACTGCTTTTAATAAGAGATTCGTAGATATTGTGTTTTCTTCTTTTTCCTATTTCATGATTCCACAGTACGCTGTTTAGACAACCTATTGTTTTTCTGGATTGTGTTATTCTTCTCTTTATTTCTTCATCATCTTTCCCCGTTGTGTCAAAAACGATTCCTAGATATGTGTAATGGTCGCAGGGCATGATGATTTCATTATTTTCTAATGTGATGTTCGATAGTTCGGTACCTATTGGCAGGTATTTTGTTTTTTCTGTATTAATTTCTAGTCCCCACTTTCTATATTCTTCTTGTAATTTCCTTGCCATGTACTCTAAATCATCTTTATCGTTTGCTATAACAACCTGGTCATCAGCAAACTGCAATGTATATAAGCAAATCTCTCCAAGGTCTACGCCCATGCCTCTGCATTTTCGTTTCCACTCTTTCAATGCTTTTGCAACATATATTTTAAATAAGGTCGGTGATACACAACACCCCTGACGTAGACCTTTATTAACCAGGAAGCTTTGCGATAATCTGTTTCCAGTTTTTATTTGTGATGTTGACCCTTCATACAAATTTCTTAAGGCTTTTATTAAGGTGACACTAATATTCGTCTGTCGTAACACGTTCCAGAGTTTGTTTACAGGAACTGTATCGTACGCCTTCTGCAAGTCAATAAACATGAGGTGGGCTTCTTGATTTGTGCTTAATTTTTTTTCTATTAGTTGTTTGAGGCAGAAGATATTATCAGTACAGCTTCTTCCTGTTCGAAAACCGGATTGTTCTTCTTCCTCTTGGTCTTTGTACTCCTTCTCAATGCGGTCTCTAATTATTCGTCCATACAAACGGCTGAATGTACTAGTCACTGATATCCCTCTATAGTTTTCACATTTAAGCTTATCTCCTTTCTTATGGATCGACGAAATATAAGCAATTTTCCACTCGTCGGGTATGGGAGAACCATTTATAAATTGATTTATGCACCAAGTGACGGTTTCAAACAATTTTTGTGATCCACATTTTATTAGTTCGGCTGGGATATCGCCTGGTCCTGGACAATTGTTAAATGTTTTTTGTTTTTGTTTATATTGTAAGTTAATATATTATATTTTTAAGTCTCACGCACAAGGGGTGCTACTTTTGTATGTATATTAATAATATATATACAAGGTAGCTCAACTTCAGTGAGTTATTTATGTTTATTTAACCGGTGTTACCTTAGCCATAAATTTCATCCATAAATTTTTTTTTCATATTTTCACAGAAATTTGGTATAAATTTATCAAAAATGAATAAAACAGATAATATTGACAAGAAAAATGTTATATATGTTATATATGTTTGGAAAAAAAAATTTAAACGGGCGATGTATTGACGGTGAGTAGATAATGCCACTCAAATTCAAAAATCCTTTATGGATGGTACGTTAGTCAACTTTTTTTCTCAGTTTTTTGTTAAATTCTCAAAGTAAATATAATAAAGCATAACATATAAAAAAATCGTGATGGAGGTATTTTCCAAAACAAGAGAAAAAAATTCTGAAACTTGGATGTATTGCGCGCTATTCGTTAATACGTCTCAAATTCAAAAATCCTTTATGGATGGTACGTTAGTCAACTTTTTTTCTCAGTTTTTTATTAAATTCTCAAAGTAAATATAATAAAGCATAACATATAAAAAAATCGTGATGGAGGTATTTTTCAAAACAAGCGAAAAAAATTCTGAAACTTAGATGTATTGCGCGCTATTCGTTAATACGTCTCAAATTCAAAAATCCTTTATGGATGGATCGTTAGTCAACTTTTTTCTCAGTTTTTTGTTAAATTCTCAAAGTAAATATAATTAAGCATAACATATAAAAAAATCGTGATGGAGGTATTTTCCAAAACAAGCGAAAAAAATTCTGAAACTTAGATGTATTGCGCGGTATTCGTTAATACGTCTCAAATTCAAAAATCCTTTATGGATGGTACGTTAGTCAACTTTTTTTCTATGTTTTTTGTTAAATTCTCAAAGTAAATATAATAAAGCATAACATATAAAAAAATCGTGATGGAGGTATTTTCCAAAACAAGCGAAAAAAATTCTGAAACGTAGATGTATTGCGGGCTATTCGGTAATACGTCTCAAATTCAAAAATCCTTTATGGATGGATCGTTAGTCAACTTTTTTTCTCAATTTTTTGTTAAATTCTCAAATTAAATATAATTAAGCATAACATATAAAAAAATCGTAATGGAGGTATTTTCCAAAACAAGCGAAAAAAATTCTGAAACTTAGATGTATTGTGCGGTATTCGTTAATACGTCTCAAATTCAAAAATCCCTTATGGATGGTACGTTAGTCAACTTTTTTTCTCAGTTTTTTGTTAAATTCTCAAAGTAAATATAATAAACCATAACATATAAAAAAAAACGTGATGGAGGTATTTTCCAAAACAAGAGAAAAAAATTCTGAAACTTGGATGTATTGCGCGCTATTCGTTAATACGTCTCAAATTCAAAAATCCTTTATGGATGGTACGTTAGTCAACTTTTTTTCTCAGTTTTTTGTCAAATTCTCAAAGTAAATATAATAAAGCATAACATATAAAAAAATCGTGATGGAGGTATTTTTCAAAACAACCGAAAAAAATTCTGAAACTTGGATGTATTGCGCGCTATTCGTTAATACGTCTCAAATTCAAAAATCCTTTATGGATGGTACGTTAGTCAACTTTTTTTCTCAGTTTTTTGTTAAATTCTCAAAGTAAATATAATAAAGCATAACATATAAAAAAATCGTGATGGAGGTATTTTTCAAAACAAGCGAAAAAAATTCTGAAACTTAGATGTATTGCGCGCTATTCGTTAATACGTCTCAAATTCAAAAATCCTTTATGGATGGATCGTTAGTCAACTTTTTTTCTCAGTTTTTTGTTAAATTCTCAAAGTAAATATAATTAAGCATAACATATAAAAAAATCGTGATGGAGGTGTTTTCCAAAACAAGCGAAAACAATTCTGAAACTTAGATGTATTGCGCGCTATTCGTTAATACGTCTCAAATTCAAAAATCCTTTATGGATGGATCGTTAGTCAACTTTTTTTCTCAGTTTTTTGTTAAATTCTCAAAGTAAATATAATTAAGCATAACATATAAAAAAATCGTGATGGAGGTGTTTTCCAAAACAAGAGAAAAAAATTCTGAAACTTGGATGTATTGCGCGCTATTCGTTAATACGTCTCAAATTCAAAAATCCTTTATGGATGGTATGTTAGTCAACTTTTTTTCTCAGTTTTTTGTTAAATTCCCAAAGTAAATATAATAAAGCATAACATATAAAAAAAACGTGATGGAGGTATTTTCCAAAACAAGAGAAAAAAATTCTGAAACTTAGATGTATTGCGGGCTATTCGGTAATACGTCTCAAATTCAAAAATCCTTTATGGATGGATCGTTAGTCAACTTTTTTTCTCAGTTTTTTGTTAAATTCTCAAAGTATATATAATTAAGCATAACATATAAAAAAATCGTGATGGAGGTATTTTCCAAAACAAGCGAAAAAAAAATCTGAAACTTAGATGTACCTATTGCGCGGTATTCGTTAATACGTCTCAAATTCAAAAATCCTTTATGGATGGTACGTTAGTCAACTTTTTTTCTCAGTTTTTTGATGAACATATAAAAAAAAACGTGATGGAGGTATTTTCCAAAACAAGAGAAAAAATTCTTGGATGTATTGCGCGCTATTCGTTAATACGTCTCAAATTCAAAAATCCTTTATGGATGGTACATTAGTCAACTTTTTTTCTCAGTTTTTTTGTTAAATTCTCAAAGCAAATATAATAAAGCATGACATATAAAAAAATTGTGAAGGAGGTATTTTCCAAAACAAGCGAAAAAAATTCTGAAACTTAGATGTATTGCGCGGTATTCGTTAATACGTCTCAAATTCAAAAATCCTTTATGGATGGTACGTTCAACTTTTTAGTCAACTTTTTTTCTCAGTTTTTTGTTAAATTCTCAAAGTAAATATAATAAAGCATAACATAGGAAAAAATCGTGATGGAGGTATTTTCCAAAACAAGCGAAACAAATTCTGAAACTTAGAAGTATTGAGGTAATAAACCCGACGTCAAAGGATGTATTAAAAGGCATTTTCCAAAGTCTTTATAACGACATCAGCCTTATGTAACGCGAAAAAAAAAATAAAAAATTCCAAAAAAGCAAATTAAGATATAGACTTCACCAACAATGATAATAGAAATGAAAATCACACACACACACACACACACACACACACACACACACACACACACACACACACACACACACACACACACACACACACACACACACACACACACACACACACACACACACACACACACACACACACACACACACACACACACACACACACACACACACACACACACACACACACACACACACACACACACACACACACACACACACACACACACACACACACACACACACACACACACACACACACACACACACACACACACACACACACACACACACACACACACACACACACACACACACACACACACACACACACACACACACACACACACACACACACACACACACACACACACACACACACACACACACACACACACACACACACACACACACACACACACACACACACACACACACACACACACACACACACACACACACACACACACACACACACACACACACACACACACACACACACACACACACACACACACACACACACACACACACACACACACACACACACACACACACACACACACACACACACACACACACACACACACACACACACACACACACACACACACACACACACACACACACACACACACACCACACACACACACACACACACACACACACACACACACACACACACACACACACACACACACACACACACACACACACACACACACACACACACACACACACACACACACACACACACACACACACACACACACACACACACACACACACACACACACACACACACACACACACACACACACACACACACACACACACACACACACACACACACACACACACACACACACACACACACACACACACACACACACACACACACACACACACACACACACACACACACACACACACACACACACACACACACACACACACACACACACACACACACACACACACACACACACACACACACACACACACACACACACACACACACACACACACACACACACACACACACACACACACACACACACACACACACACACACACACACACACACACACACACACACACACACACACACACACACACACACACACACACACACACACACACACACACACACACACACACACACACACACACACACACACACACACACACACACACACACACACACACACACACACACACACACACACACACACACACACACACACACACACACACACACACACACACACACACACACACACACATACACGGCGCCGCATTTGTTGTGGCATCTGTGCTTCAGACTGCAAAGTGGCATCATCAAGTCTACGTACGTTAGGTTGATTCTAATTAGGTGTGGATCAGTAATATATTTCTAATTTTGTTATACCCTCCTTCTAAACAAAACTACAGGGAAAACTATGATAACATTACTTGTGGCATCAGATGCCACATGTACCTTGAGATGTCATAAATACCACACTTGACACACCATGACTTAATACTTGAATTATGCCCGACATTTTTGGGATAATAAAAAACTAATAAATTACAGAACAAATTCTTGTTTTTTTAACTTTGTCAGTTATTTGCAAACAATTTGCATAAAATCTATGTTATTAATTTATTGTCATTATTATTTATTAGTCGCTTATTGCGGCTCTAATAGTTTTTCAAATAAAACTTTATATCCGTAAATTTTCTCATTTCTAATACTGTGTATTTTGATTTGCACTATTCACATTTTTGTTTTCCTGGTAGTACTTCCTTCTTCAAATCAAATTTAAAGAAAGCCATTACGGATTTTATTTGTTCGGGCATCCATGGGGTTTTTGAGGTGTTTTAAGAGTTTTTACTGACTGCGTTTCTTTTTTTTTTTTTTTAACTTGTGTTTCTTTTTTTGCAGATATTTATTTCTACAATTTTGTTTAATCTATTATTATTTTTTTTAATTCATATCACTCGCATCTCTTCTATTGCCGATGATTTTCTCTTTTCTTGATTCTTGTACACCTGCTCTTTAATGTTTGACAATTGAACTAAAAGGTGATGCGAAAAAACTTACTTCTTTACTTACTTAATCAGTAGACTCATTGATACCTTTCGGTGTTGGGCCATTCATTCAATCTTAATCAGTGTCTTAATCTTCTGAGGTGTCGGGAGTTTCGTCTAACTCTCAATGAACTTCCTCCATTCTTTCCTATTGGTGGCCATTTGTGTTGCTTCTTGCCAAGTTTTTCTCTTACTTTCTAGTAACTGCGAGATGTGACTATTCCATTCTTTAATGCTTCGTCGTCTTTTGTTCTTCGCTATTGGTTTTGCTTGCCACACTCTTGATGCCACACTCAAAGAGTACCCATGAACGATCACATCAATCACTTTCCTTGTATTTGCTGTCCTTGTCTATAACAAACGTTTGTTATTTATAGAAAAAGACAGCAAATACAAAATAAGTGCTTGATGTGATCGTTCATGGGTATTCTTTCATTTTTCCGACTGTATGTATTATACATAAGAAACACATGTTCGGATTATCCGTGCTTCTCAATTATCCGTGCTTTTCAATTATTCGTGCCACCTCCGGTCCCAAGGAGCACGGATAATCGGGATTCTACTGTAATTACTGCATTTGTCCATTGTCTGGGTATTACTTTTATTTTCCATATTAGGTTCTATATGCATAGTAATTTTTTATGAAAACAAATTAAACAAATTATAAAAATTAATTTTTTTTACTTCTATATATTTCATCATTTCTGGTGCTACTTCATCGCTTCCTGGTACTTCTCTAATCTTTATCTTTCTTATTGCTTCTTCCAGTTCTTCTTTTTCTAAAGTTTCTTGATTTTCCGTGTTTCTCATGGACCCTCTATTGATCTGGCTTTCTTTTTCCATTGTATTCCCTTGCTTTCCATTCAGTATCAGCTCGAAGTGTTCCCTCCATATTTCCATTATTTTCTTATCGTTTATTGTTGTTCCTTCCTTGTTAATTATTTGTCTCACCTTTGTTTCTTTGTTGCTTTTTAGGTTCTTCAGTGTTCTATAAAATAACTTTACAGTTTCTGTGCTGTTTTCTTCCATTTTTTTTCCGAATTTTTCCCAACTTTTCTTTTCCTCTTCCTTCACTATCTCTTTCATTTTTGTTCTTTGTCTCTTATAATTTTCATATTTTTTTGTATTTTGTCTTGTACGTATTGTTTTTATAATTTCTTCTTTTCTTTTATTTATCTTTTTACTTCATCATTCCACCAAGATGTTCGTTTCTCTCTGCTATTGTTTCTTGTAGTCCCACATATTGCATTAGCTGATTTTATCATCGCATTTTTAAATCTTTCCCATTCTTCTTCTATTATTTCTGTTGTTTCGTGTTCATTTTCCATCTCTTTCTCTAGCTCGTCTGTGTATATTATTTTCGTTGATTCGTTGATTCTTCCCTTAGTTTATAATTTTTTTATTATTTCTTTGTGTTTTCTGTTTATGCTCTCATTCCTTTTTATTTCTTTTCTTTTGCTTTTAAATGTGGTTTCCAGTATATAGTGGTCACTGCCAATTTCATAACACCTTTTCACCCTTACGTCCCTTATCCAGTTCTTCTGCTTTTTGCACTACAGTATAGTCCATAATTGATTGTTCTTCTCTTGATTTGACTTCTCTTGTGATCTTGTGTATACTTTTATGCCGGAAGTTTGTGTTCATAATCACCAGGTTATTGTCTAGACCTAGACAGAATTTGAGTGGTAATTTCCAGTTTTGTTTATTTTTTCCTCCCCATAAGGTCCAATGACATTGTTCCCTTTTTCTGCTTCTTTTCCCACTCTACTGTTCATGTCTCCTGTGATCATAATTTTCTCTGTAGGTACAAATATTTATCACTTCTGGGAACTTATCCCAGAACTCATTACTTTCGTTTTTTGTTGCGTCTTCATCTGGTCCATAGCATATGATTAGTTTTGTATTGGTTTCCTCTATATCCATATCTACGTCTACTCTTAGTAATGTTCGTTGTAATATATCCAATTTTTTACTTTGTTGATAATATTCATCTTTATTATGCACGCTACTCTTGCCTGAGCTCTCTTCGTTTCTACCACTTTACTGTATATAAGTAACATTCCTTTTTCTAATATTATTGATCCTCTTCCTTCCTTCTTTGTCTCTGTTAAAGCTACTGTTTCAATGTTCTTATTTCTAGTTTCTTCCCGCAGTTCTATTGCCTTTCCATTTATACCTCTTACTTTCCATGATGCCATTTTCAGAATTGTTTTGTTTTTTTCTGTGCTTAACTTGTACTTTGTTTTTCCTTCCGTTTGTGTTATTATCTTTAGATATGTTCATGTCCCTGTACTGTGCCTGTTTTGTTTCTCATTCCGTCTTTGTGTTTTCTTCGGTTCCATGACATCTCGTAACGCGACAGTTCGTAACCGGACAAATGGTAACGGACAATTCGTAATAGCGACAGTTCGTATCGGCGACACTTCATAACGGCGACAGTTCGTAACTATACAAATTTGTAACGTCCAAATTGAATTATTCTGCTTATTTTTGTTAACGTTGAAACTAACTGTTAAACAACTATAAATGAAATTATGTTTATCAAAGGTAATACCACGAGTCCTCTAAATTTTATCGATAAATTTTTTTGTTTTCACGAAAACTTCTTTATTTGGTAAAATTACGAAAACAAACCGAATGATAAAATCACGAGTCCGAAGGACGAGCGATTTTATCCATTTGGGTTTGTTTGAGTGATTTTACCCTAAATAAAGAAGTTTAAGTATGAAAACGAAAAAATTTATCAAGCAAAATTTAGAGGACGAGTGGTATTTGAAAAGATTATTTTGTGAACCAATATGTATTATTAGTAAAT